>NC_092225.1:1976255-2016255 GCF_036320965.1 Panulirus ornatus
CCCTCTCAATCAATACCCTCCCATATAATTTACCAGGAATACTCAACAAACTTATACCTCTGTAATTTGAGCACTCACTCTTATCCCCTTTGCCTTTGTACAATGGCACTATGCACGCATTCCGCCAATCCTCAGGCACCTCACCGTGAGTCATACATACATTAAATAACCTTACCAACCAGTCAACAATACATACAATGGATTTGTATGTAGCATTTATGGATCTGGAGAAGGCATATGATAGAGTTGATAGAGATGCTCTGTGGAAGGTATTAAGAATATATGGTGTGGGAGGCAAGTTGTTAGAAGCAGTGAAAAGTTTTTATCGAGGATGTAAGCATGTGTACGTGTAGGAAGAGAGGAAAGTGATTGGTTCTCAGTGAATGTAGGTTTGCGGCAGGGGTGTGTGATGTCTCCATGGTTGTTTAATTTGTTTATGGACGGGGTTGTTAGGGAGGTGAATGCAAGAGTTTTGGAAAGAGGGGCAAGTATGAAGTCTGTTGGGGATGAGAGAGCTTGGGAAGTGAGTCAGTTGTTGTTCGCTGATGATACAGCGCTGGTGGCTGATTCATGTGAGAAACTGCAGAAGCTGGTGACTGAGTTTGGTAAAGTGTGTGAAAGAAGAAAGTTAAGAGTAAATGTGAATAAGAGCAAGGTTATTAGGTACAGTAGGGTTGAGGGTCAAGTCAATTGGGAGGTGAGTTTGAATGGAGAAAAACTGGAGGAAGTGAAGTGTTTTAGATATCTGGGAGTGGATCTGGCAGCGGATGGAACCATGGAAGCGGAAGTGGATCATAGGGTGGGGGAGGGGGCGAAAATTCTGGGAGCCTTGAAGAATGTGTGGAAGTCGAGAACATTATCTCGGAAAGCAAAAATGGATATGTTTGAAGGAATAGTGGTTCCAACAATGTTGTATGGTTGCGAGGCGTGGGCTATGGATAGAGTTGTGCGCAGGAGGATGGATGTGCTGGAAATGAGATGTTTGAGGACAATGTGTGGTGTGAGGTGGTTTGATCGAGTAAGTAACGTAAGGGTAAGAGAGATGTGTGGAAATAAAAAGAGCGTGGTTGAGAGAGCAGAAGAGGGTGTCTTGAAATGGTTTGGGGCACATGGAGAGAATGAGTGAGGAAAGATTGACCAAGAGGATATATGTGTCGGAGGTGGAGGGAACGAGGAGAAGAGGGAGACCAAATTGTAGGTGGAAAGATGGAGTGAAAAAGAGTTTGTGTGATCGGGGCCTGAACATGCAGGAGGGTGAAAGGAGGGCAAGGAATAGAGTGAATTGGAGCGATGTGGTATATCGGGGTTGACGTGCTGTCAGTGGATTGAATCGGGGCATGGGAAGCGTCTGGGGTAAACCATGGAAAGCTGTGTAGGTGTGTATATTTGCGTGTGTGGACGTATGTATATACATGTGTATGGGGGTGGGTTGGGCCATTTCTTTCGTCTGTTTCCTTGCGCTACCTCGCAAACGCGGGAGACAGCGGCAAAAAAAAAAAAAAAAAAAAAGAAAATATATATATATATATATATATATATATATATATATATATATATATATATATATATATATATATATATATATATAACCCAGGAGCTTTCTTAAGGCTGCTTCAGCTCACGGTTGCGCTGCTTCCAGTTGCAGGAAAATGTAAATTCCTTTGGAGTGATAAGTTCTTTGACGAGACTGCATTTCTAGTTATTTAGTCCTACCAAAGGTGACTTTTCACTTGTGTTATAACCTCATGTAGGAGGAGCCCGGTAACACCCATCCGAATGTTCACAACAGAGAATAAGATGACAGAGCCTTGTCGTCTTCCTCTCCTGAGGCTGAGGATATAGGCTCAGGTGTCTCACCCGTCAGCTCTCCCGAGAATCAGAAGGCATGACTATTGATCCTGTCCGTCAAGCTATCTCTCTAACGTTTGGTCTCCTGGGAAAGACAACACTGGCAACACTGTTGACTTCTCTCTGCCATTGCTTCATTGGGCTATGCCAGTGGGGGACAAAGGTTATTCATCGTGGGACAGACTGCTTGGTCATAGTTTAGTTCTGTCCTTTTCTTTGCATCCTCTATTTTCCACTTGCCTCCTGTCTCTATTCTCTATGCCAAGCGGGCACAGACGGATAAGGTGACTATTTGTTTTTCCCGCTTTCTGAGTCCTTCTCACTGACGCCATGTGGAGGAGTGGCAGAGGATGTGGATATATCTTTCTTCTATCTTCCTCGGTGCCCCACTTATTGATACAACAAAGCAGGATAGAAGACAAGGTTATATTTTACGTCTGTCATAATCTGTGTCTATCTCATCCATGCTAGGCGAGACAGAAGACGATCAAGTTATGTCTTGTTGTTCTGACTTTCTGTGCCCAGCGCTTTGGTAACAGTAGGGAAGAAAATATTCACACCTCAGGGATCCTTAGGGATGAAGGACTTTCGTTCCTCGCAGTTGCAGAAACTCCGTTTCCCAATGCTGCAGGACTCTTGATCCTCAGTGATGGAAGACCTCCATCCCTAAAGGCTTGAAGGTCTTTGTTTCTCTGAGCTAAAGGAGCCCCAACCTTCAGGGCTGGAAGACCTCTGTATCTCAGAGCTGGAGGATCCCTGAATCTCAGGGATGGAGGACCCCAACTCTCAGGGACGGTAGACACCAGAATCTGAGAATTGAAGACATCCGTCCCTCAGGGCTGGAGGTCCTCATTTACCAGCTCTTGGTAGTGTTACCGTTGTTGCCAGTCTTGTTCCCTAGGGTGACCGCTATTGTCAACTTCTCCCGCTGCCTTGGTGCTGTGTTCTGTGACGCTCGTCAGTGTTCTATGACACTCGGCAGTGTTCTGTGGCTCCTGCATATGTCCTGTGACGATCTTTCATGTTCTGCGACGCCTGGTTGTTTTTCATTGACGTTTGTCTGTGTTCTATGACACCCGATTTTGTTCTTTGACTCCCTGTTGTGTTCTGTAATGTTCGTCGGCGTTCTATGACGTGCGACTATGATCTGACGCCTCGCTGGCCACGTTCCATAAGGTCTGGCTGGTGTTTGTCAGTACCCCGGTGATCTGCTCGTGTTTACGGCCTGTAACGAGACTTCTCGGCTCGCTCCAATGTCTCGGTTTTTAGCGAGAGGCTTAAGGTCGGTGTAAGCAATACGGGGCATAAGGAAACACCGCCAGGGAAAAACACAGCCACGGAGAGTATTGGTTGACACCATAGCCAGGATGACGACATAGATCGGTACGCTAACCTAACATAACTCCTAACCCAACCCGAACCAAACCAAAGCTAACCTACCCTAACCTTAACCCAATGCTAACCTAACCTAGCTTATCATGTCCTATCCTAACCTATCTTAACCTCACCCAGTCAAACATTGCTTAACTTATCCTGTCTTATCGTTATCAAAACTTAACTAACCTAACATAACCTAACAGCCTATTCTAACTTACCACATCCAACCTAACTTGAATAATCCTTATCTGTCTTAACCTTGCTTAGTTTGAACTATTCTGTCCTAACGCAACCTAGCGTAGTAACGTCTAGCCTAACCTAACTAACCTAAAGAATCTTATCCTAACTAAACCTGACTTACCCCACCCTACCTTATGGTACCCTAACCATCAGTATGTTGTTGAACGAAGCATATTAGAACGAAGCAAATATTCTGTCTTGAATGATAACGTCTTTTAAATCATTCATTTAATGAACATGAACGGTAGGAAATTGTCTCATATATTTCTATAACGAACATAGTAAAGATTGCAAGGTATGCTAAAGACATTCTGAATGGAACACAAAAATGTAATGTAAAGAGCATATCTGACCCCCCTATATTGTAAGGTTCTACACCTGTGGTCACTTGGCTTAGTCGTCAACAGGGCCTCTAGAGGGAAGCCGAGAGCTGGAGAAGTTGAAGTCGTCCACACTAGCGGCGCAGACGACCCTTCTCCTCACCCTAGTATCAATTAGCAGGTCGTACACGAGCACATTCACGACGGACTTAAGTTTCTTTAGAGGGAAGATGATGTGCCATGCACCACATGGCACTTGAGATTTGATGATCGTAAGCTATCTTCTGGCCTCGCTAGATCACGAGACTCCCTCTCCCCGAGGTTCATAAGCTGACCTCGTTAGATCACATGACTCCTTAGATTCGAGAGTCATGAACTGACTGACCTCGATGGAACACTAGAATCTCAAGACCCGACGTTCGTGAGCTCTGGATCACGAGGCTCCCTAAACCCGATGAGACTGGCCACTCTGATATCACGAGACCCTCGAGGCCAGTGCGTCTGAAACTAACTGGCATCGTTGGTTCAACGAAAACTGCACTACTACAGCTACTCTCCATAAGGGGAAACTAAATATCACCTGATTCTCGACACTTTGAGGGGACCCGCAGTAAAGACGCCGCTCCGAGCACTAAATTGTTTGTAGGCTGCTTGCGCATGATATGGTGAATGAATACAGAAAATTATCAACAAGCTTTTGACGCATAAGATGATGGTGAATGAACGAGTCATGCATAAAATTATGACAAACGAATGCGTGACGTATGCAGTGATTATGAAGGAACACGTGATGTCTAGAATGATAGTAAATAACAGTTTGTGAAACAATGGGAGATGAAAGTATCCTATACAAAATGATCACATCAGAGAAATACTTGATCCTTCAAGAAATATATATTGTGGTCCTGTTAATGTTGATCCTCTTCTGGTAGGTGACGGTGAGGAATCGACCAAGCTGTTTTCATGCCGTGATCCGTTCCTCGCTGTCTCCGTGCCGGTGGTACGTTCCGAGTTGTGTCCGTGTCTGTGGATCGTTCCGAGCTGTCTCTGTGCCATTGATTCTTTCCGAGCTTTCTCCGTACTAGTAGCTCGTTCCAAGCTGTCTCCGTACCAGTGGTTCGTTCTGAACTCTTCCGTGCCAGTTGCTCGTTCAGAGCTGTATCTATGCAGTTGTTCGTTTCGGGCTGTTTCAGTTCCAATGGTTCGTTTTAAGTTGTCTCCAGTGATCCATTCCGAGCTGCGTCCGTACCAGTCGTTCGTTCCGAGCTGTATATCTTCGTACTAGTGGCTCGTTCTAGTTTATAGCGATGTTATTCATGGATATAATTTCTTATATCTCCAGCAGGCAGTATCGTGAAATATTGGTGGACACCTGCCCTGTGTTCCCTGGCCATCGCGTGCAACATACCCTTCCGTCTTCCTCATATTTTACCTCCTAAAGGTCTCGCCCTCCCTCAATTTAAAGGGAAATCGTTGCCAGGAGGCGGCCAAAGCAACAGCCTTGTGAGATACTATCTACCCTGTCCAGCTGATACCGATCTCTAGACTTATAAAGCATAGTAATTAGATCCTGCCGGGGTGGGCACGCGTGTTGTCTCGGGTGTAAAGAAGGCATATGATTAATCAGACATCGTTGGTAATACATGGGCTATATTTGGATCTCAAAGACCGATCGGATATCTAATTACAGTCCACTGATGATAAGAATAATATTTCTATTAAGGTCCAGTTGTGAAGTGATAAGGCAATTATTAGTCCAGCGAGAGGAGAGTGGAGGGATTACCTGTATTGCTTTCCACTCAAGGTTTGATCTTTTTTTGATAAGAATTGTTAGTCATTTTGCTCACAGATTCTGGCGCGCATGTTTTTTTTTTGTGTTTTTTTTTTTTTGTGATCGTGTGAGGCCGGTCAGTTCCCGACACGAGTGTTAGATGTCTCGTGATATTCAGTCAAGTCGTCATGTGTTCACAGCTGTTGAATGCTGGGGGTCTCACGAGTCAGTGAGGTCAACCAGCTCATGCTTTTAGGGTTCCAGGAATCTTGTGATTCAATGAGGTCGACCAGGTCATGGGGTGCTGGTGATGTCATCCAGTGAGGTCGCCCAGCTCAAGGGGGTGCTGATGGTGTCGTCAACCTAGTAAGGTCGTTCAGCTCATGATTCGTGGAGTGGTAGGGGTGTTGTGTTTCAATGAAGCCGACGTACTTTCGGTTCCCGTGTGCCAAGTGAGCCAGCAAGGCCACTCAGCTAACGGCTCTGGGGTCCCAAGGGTCGTGATACAGGGAGGCTTGCTGGCTCACGTTTGCAGGGTGCCGAGGTCTCATGATCCACCAAGGTCAGTTAGCTCACGACTCGTGAATGCGCGGATCTCGTGAACCACTGGGACCATTCAGCTCACGACTCAGGAGATGCCTGGTGCTTCTTAATAGCTGAAGGTACCACAAAGACGACGACATGTAGCTGTGGCTACCAAACTACGGGAAACTAAGCTTCATACTTCCCAGGATTGAATTTTCCATAATCATTCTCTTCAGAGGAACGGGTCTTAGAGAAGCTGGAACGCCAAGACAAAATTAGAATTTCTCTTGAGGAATATGGACAGTGCCTGCTGTCAAGTGTTATCGACCGTATCCTGCTCTGTGATCATTATATATATATATATATATATATATATATATATATATATATATATATATATATATATATATATGTATATTATCCCTGGGGATAGGGTAGAAAGAATACTTCCCACGTATTCCCGGCGTGTCGTACAAGGCGACAAAATGGGGAGGGAGCCGGGGGCTGGAAATCCTCCCCTCTCGTTTTTAATTTCCTAAAAGAAGGAACAGAGAAGGGGGCCAAGTGACAATATTCCCTCAAAGGCTCAGTCCTCTGTTCTCGACGCTACTTCGCTAACGCGGGAAATGGCGAATAGTATGAAAAAGAAATACATATATATATATATATATATATATATATATATATATATATATATATATATATATATATATATTTTTTTTTTTCTTTTTTTTTTTTTTTTTGCTTTGTCGCTGTCTCCCGCGTTTGCGAGATAGCGTAAGGAAACAGACGAAAGAAATGGCCCAACCCACCCCCATACACATGTATATACATACGTCCACACACGCAAATATACATACCTACACAGCTTTCCATGGTTTACCCCAGACGCTTCACATGCCCTGATTCAATCCACTGACAGCACGTCAACCCCGGTATACCACATCCATCCAATTCACTCTATTCCTTGCCCTCCTTTCACCCTCCTGCATGTTCAGGCCCCGATCACACAAAATCTTTTTCACTCCATCTTTCCACCTCCAATTTGGTCTCCCACTTCTCCTCGTTCCCTCCACCTCCGACACATATATCCTCTTGGTCAATCTTTCCTCACTCATTCTCTACATGTGCCCAAACCATTTCAAAACACCCTCTTCTGCTCTCTCAACCACGCTCTTTTTATTTCCACACATCTCTCTTACCCTTACGTTACTTACTCGATCAAACCACCTCACACCGCACATCGTCCTCAAACATCTCATTTCCAGCACATCCATCCTCCTGCGCACAACTCTATCCAAAGCCCACGCCTCGCAACCATACAACATTGTTGGAACCACTATTCCTTCAAACATATCCATTTTCGCTTTCCGAGGTAATGTTCTCGACTTCCACACATTTTTCAAGGCTCCCAGGATTTTCGCCCCCTCTCCTACCCTATGATCCACTTCCGCTTCCATGGTTCCATCCGCTGCCAGATCCACTCCCAGATATCTAAAACACTTTACTTCCTCCAGTTTTTCTCCATATATATATATCATTTATCTTGCTTTATCGCTGTCTCCCGCATTAGCGAGGTAGCGCAAGGAAACAAACGAAAGAATGGCCCAACCCACCCACATACACATGTATATACATACACGTCCACACAAGCAAATATACATAACTATACATCTCAACATATACATATATATACACACACAGACATATACATATATACACATGTACATAATTCATACTGTCTGCCTTTATTCATTCCCATCGCCACCCCGCCACACATAAAATAAAAACCCCCTCCCCGCTCATGTGTGCGAGGTAGCGCTAGGAAAAGACAACAAAGGCCACATTCTTTCCCACTCAGTCTCTAGCTGTCATGTAATAATGCACTGAAGCCACAGCTCCCTTTCCACATCTAGGGCCCACACAACTTTCCATGGTTTACCCCAGACGCTTCACATGCCCTGGTTCAATCCATTGACAGCACGTCGACCCCGGTATACCACATCGTTCCAATTCACTCTATTCCTTGCCCGCCTTTCATCTTACTGCATGTTCAGGCCCCGGTCACTCAAAATCTTTTTCACCTCATCTTTCCACCTCCAATATGGTCTCCAACTTCTCCTCATTCCCTCCACCTCTGACACATATATCCTCTTGGTCAATCTTTCCTCACTCATTCTCTCCATGTGACCAAACCACTTCAAAACACCCTCTTCTGCTCTCTCAACCACACTCTTTTTATTACCACACATCTCCCTTACCCTTACATTACTTACTCGATCGAACCACCTCACACCACATATAGTCCTCAAACATCTCATTTCCAGCACATCCACCCTCCTCCGCACAACTCTATCTATAGCCCACGCCTCGCAACCATATAACATTGTTGGAACCACTATTCCTTCAAACATACCATTTTTGCTTTCCGAGATAATATTCTCGACTTCCACACATTCTTCAACGCTCCCAGAATTTTCGCCCCCTCCCCCACATTATGACTCACTTCCGCTTCCATGGATCCCTCCGCTGCCAGACCCACTCCCAGATATCTAAAACACTTCACTTCCTCCAGTTTTTCTCCATTTAAACTTACCTCCCAGTTGACTTGTCCCTTAACCCTACTGTTCCTAATAGCCTTGCTCTTATTCACATTTACTCTCAGCTTTCTTTTTTCACACAATTTAGCAAACTCAGTCACCAGCTTCTGCAGTTTCTCACATGAATCAGCCACCAGCGCTGTATCATCAGCGAACAACAACTGACTCACTTCCCAAGCTCTCTCATCCACAACAGACTGCGTACCTGCCCCTCTTTCCAAAACTCTTGCATTCACCTCCCTGACAACCCCATCCATAAACAAATTAAACAACCATGGAGACATCACACACCCCTGCCGCAAACCTACATTCACTGAGAACCAATCACTTTCCTCTCTTCCTACACGTACACATGCCTTACATCCTCGATAAAAACTTTTCACTGCCTCTAACAACTTGCCTCCCACACCATATATTCTTAATACCTTCCACAGGGCATCTCTATCAACTCTATCATATGCTTTCTCCAGATCCATAAAAGGTATATACAAATCCATTTGCTTTTCTAAGTATTTCTCACATACATTCTTCAAAGCAAACACCTGTTCCACACATCCTCTACCACTTCTGAAACCACACTGCTCTTCCCCAATCTGATGCTCTGTACATGCCTTCACCCTCTCAATCAATACCCTCCCATATAATTTACCAGGGATACTCAGCAAACTTATACATCTGTAATTTGAGCACTCACTTTTATCCCCTTTGCCTTTGTACAATGGCACTGTGCAAGCAGTCCGCCAATCCTCAGGCACCTCACCATGAGTCATACATGCACTGAATAACCTTACCAACCAGTCAACTATACAGTCACCCCCTTTTTTGATAAATTCCACTGCAATACCATCCAAACCCGCTGCCTTGCCGGCTTTCATCATCCGCAAAGCTTTTACTACCTATTCTCTTTTTACCAAATCATTTTCCCTCACACTCTCACTTTGCACACCACCTCGACCAAAACACCCTATATCTGCCACTCTATCATCAAACACATTCAACAAACCTTCAAAATACTCACTCCATCTCCTTCTCACACCACCACTACTTGTTATCCCCTCCCCATTAACCCCCTTCACTTAAGTTCCCATTGATTCCCTTGTCTTACGCACTTTATTTACCTCCTTCCAAAGCATCTTTTTATTCTCCCTAAGATTTAATGATATTCTCTCACCCCAACTCTCATTTGCCCTATATATATATATATATATATATATATATATATATATATATATATATATATATATACATAAGATACAGTAAAACCAACGCTAGATAAAACATCTTGTTTATGCATTCGCAAGAGTTTCGAAGTACAGTTCTTCTATTATCAGCCATAATATATAACAAAGCCATGCCTGACGTTCCAAAATAATGTAATGAAAAATAACGACTTGCGATTAAAAAGAAACATTATAAGATAATACAATATAATGGTAGAACATAGAAATCTGTACGTAAACCTCATGTAAAGACCAAATACAGTGTGACATAAGTAACATGAATACTACAGTTTATTCCTATTTGACGTAACTCGTTTTCTACATGATCAAACAAATTAAAGTAACTTCGTTTAAAAACACAAGTGGTTTAAAGATGCTTTGTTGCTCTCTAAAGAGGGCTTATCCCTTATGGTCAACAGAGACTCCGATATTGGAGCGAGTGGTGATAACTGAAAACGAGTTCATCTATATAGGGTGGTTGGCACTGTGTGCATGCTCACGAATCATGTTCTACTATGTATCACTTAAGTGCCAGACAGTCCTAATCGACATTCCTCTCTGTCTTCCATGGGTTGCCCCTTTGATCCCCACACAAACAAATGATATATATCCGGCCCATTATAAGACACGATGGGTGGCTTATTGTGTTTCTTATTTCAAGCCTCTATTTCATCGCCTTCATCTGCATGACACTTTCCTTACTTTTAGATATCAAGAACACATTTCGAAATTCTTAGGTTACTTAAATTCCAGATATTCTAACACAGAATTCACGTCTGAGTAGGAGACCTCTGGTAAACCATTTTTCCTTGATATCTTTGACCACCCTAATGTTTCTTTTCTGCCTCAGTATATAGGAAGCCTATATTTACAGGCCTAGTTTTCCTCATTTATTCCACATTTATAAATTCTAATTTTGAAACACAGCATATCATTAAACTGCGTCAGCCTAAACAATAAATACCTTTTGTTAAGAAGTCTATCATGTATTTCCCAACAACTTTTACTGGTCATAGCAACTTCCCAAGAAGAAACTTCACCAAATTACTCATTGATTTTAACCACGAGTTACAGATCGGAATTATTTGTTGGTATAGTTGTGCTAACAGTAGTTCCTTTATATTCAGTGACATTATTCTTGAGGACTTACAGGCATCTGTAGTCCACAAAAACACCAGTGCCGCTGCTGTACTGTAATTAGCAACTCAAGACGTCAAGGTAAAGGTACGCGTCTTTGAGAATAAAGGAATGTCAATAAGGGTCAACGGGCACTTAACTAATCCAGCGTACAGTGCGATTCGCACGCAGGCACAGACCCCCGACCTCTCCATACGCCTGAATTCGTTCTTGGGTATGACCACTTGCTCGAGGACATGTTTAAACCTCTTATGTTTTTAAAGTAAATTATGAAAAGATGGAGGTTTTATGTCCTATTGGGGTTTTAACATTTTATATATGTGTTCAGTAATGTCACCCCGGTTTGTTTGCTTATTGTAATTTCATTGTTTGAATGTCTGTGTTCTGGCAAGGCATTTTATTATGTTTTTAAGTTCACAGGAACATGTTATAGATTCAGACAGATGTCACCATAGTGCCTTGTGTTAATTCAGAACGAATTTTTTTTTTTTTCTTTTTTTTTTTTTTTTGCTTTGTCGCTGTCTCCCGCGTTTGCGAGATAGCGTAAGGAAACAGACGAAAGAAATGGCCCAACCCACCCCCATACACATGTAATATACATACGTCCACACACGCAAATATACATACCTACACAGCTTTCCATGGTTTACCCCAGACGCTTCACATGCCCTGATTCAATCCACTGACAGCACGTCAACCCCGGTATACCACATCCATCCAATTCACTCTATTCCTTGCCCTCCTTTCACCCTCCTGCATGTTCAGGCCCCGATCACACAAAATCTTTTTCACTCCATCTTTCCACCTCCAATTTGGTCTCCCACTTCTCCTCGTTCCCTCCACCTCCGACACATATATCCTCTTGGTCAATCTTTCCTCACTCATTTTCTCTATGTGCCCAAACCATTTCAAAACACCCTCTTCTGCTCTCTCAACCACGCTCTTTTTATTTCACACACTCTCTCTTACCCTTACGTTACTTATCGTTCAAACCCCTCACACCGCACATCGTCCTCAAACATCTCATTTCCAGCACATCCATCCTCCTGCGCACAACTCTATCCATAGCCCACGCCTCGCAACCATACAACATTGTTGGAACCATTATTCCTTCAAACATATCCATTTTCGCTTTCCGAGGTAATGTTCTCGACTTCCACACATTTTTCAAGGCTCCCAGGATTTTCGCCCCCTCTCCTACCCTATGATCCACTTCCGCTTCCATGGTTCCATCCGCTGCCAAATCCACTCCTAGATATCTAAAACACTTTACTTCCTCCAGTTTTTCTCCATATATATATATATCATTTATCTTGCTTTGTCGCTGTCTCCCGCGTTAGCGAGGTAGCGCAAGGAAACAAACGAAAGAATGGCCCAACCCACCCACATACACATGTATATACATACACGTCCACACAAGCAAATATACATACCTATACATTTCAACATATACATATATATACACACACAGACATATACATATATACATATGTACATAATTCATACTGTCTGCCTTTATTCATTCCCATCGCCACCCCGCCACACATAAAATAAAAACCCCCTCCCCGCTCATGTGTGCGAGGTAGCGCTAGAAAAAGACAACAAAGGCCACATTCGCTCCCACTCAGTCTCTAGCTGTCATGTAATAATGCCTGAAGCCACAGCTCCCTTTCCACATCTAGGGCCCACACAACTTTCCATGGTTTACCCCAGACGCTTCACATGCCCTGGTTCAATCCATTGACAGCACGTTTGACCCCGGTATACCACATCGTTCCAATTCACTCTATTCCTTGCCCCCCTTTCATCTTACTGCATGTTCAGGCCCCGGTCACTCAAAATCTTTTTCACCTCATCTTTCCACCTCCAATATAGGTCTCCAACTTCTCCTCATTCCCTCCACCTCTGACACATATATCCTCTTGGTCAATCTTTCCTCACTCATTCTCTCCATGTGACCAAACCACTTCAAAACACCCTCTTCTGCTCTCTCAACCACACTCTTTTTATTACCACAAAATCTCCTTACCCTTACATTATTACTCGATCGAACCCCCTCACACCACATATAGTCCTCAAACATTCATTTCCAGCACATCCACCCTCCTCCGCACAACTCTATCTATAGCCCACCCCTCGCAAAACCCTATAACATTGTTGGACACTATTCCTTCAAACATACCATTTTTGCTTTCCGAGATAATGTTCTCGACTTCCACACATTCTTCAACGCTCCCAGAATTTTCGCCCCCTCCCCCACATTATGACTCACTTCCGCTTCCATGGATCCATCCGCTGCCAGACCCACTCCCAGATATCTAAAACACTTCACTTCCTCCAGTTTTTCTCCATTTAAACTTACCTCCCAGTTGACTTGTCCCTTAACCCTACTGTTCCTAATAGCCTTGCTCTTATTCACATTTACTCTCAGCTTTCTTTTTTCACACAATTTACCAAACTCAGTCACCAGCTTCTGCAGTTTCTCACATGAATCAGCCACCAGCGCTGTATCATCAGCGAACAACAACTGACTCACTTCCCAAGCTCTCTCATCCACAACAGACTGCGTACCTGCCCCTCTTTCCAAAACTCTTGCATTCACCTCCCTGACAACCCCATCCATAAACAAATTAAACAACCATGGAGACATCACACACCCCTGTCGCAAACCTACATTCACTGAGAACCAATCACTTTCCTCTCTTCCTACACGTACACATGCCTTACATCCTCGATAAAAACTTTTCACTGCTTCTAACAACTTGCCTCCCACACCATATATTCTTAATACCTTCCACAGGGCATCTCTATCAACTCTATCATATGCTTTCTCCAGATCCATAAAAGGTACATACAAATCCATTTGCTTTTCTAAGTATTTCTCACATACATTCTTCAAAGCAAACACCTGTTCCACACATCCTCTACCACTTCTGAAACCACACTGCTCTTCCCCAATCTGATGCTCTGTACATGCCTTCACCCTCTCAATCAATACCCTCCCATATAATTTACCAGGGATACTCAGCAAACTTATACATCTGTAATTTGAGCACTCACTTTTATCCCCTTTGCCTTTGTACAATGGCACTGTGCAAGCAGTCCGCCAATCCTCAGGCACCTCACCATGAGTCATACATGCACTGAATAACCTTACCAACCAGTCAACAATACAGTCACCCCCTTTTTTGATAAATTCCACTGCAATACCATCCAAACCCGCTGCCTTGCCGGCTTTCATCTTCCGCAAAGCTTTTACTACCTCTTCTCTTTTTACCAAATCATTTTCCCTCACCCTCTCACTTTGCACACCACCTCGAACGAAACACCCTATATCTGCCACTCTGTCATCAAACACATTCAACAAACCTTCAAAATACTCACTCCATCTCCTTCTCACATCACCACTACTTGTTATCCCCTCACCATTAACCCCCTTCACTTAAGTTCCCATTGATTCCCTTGTCTTACGCACTTTATTTACCTCCTTCCAAAGCATCTTTTTATTCTCCCTAAGATTTAATGATATTCTCTCAACCCAACTCTCATTTGCCCTATATATATATATATATATATATATATATATATATATATATATATATATATATATATATATATATATATATAATATATGTATATATATATATATGTATATATATATATATATATATATATATATATATATATATATATATATATATATATATATATATATATGTATATATATATATGTATATATATATATATATATATATATATATATATATATATATATATATATATATATATATATATATATATATATATATATATATATATATAAGATACAGTAAAACCAACGCTAGATAAAACATCTTGTTTATGCATTCGCAAGAGTTTCGAAGTACAGTTCTTCTATTATCAGCCATAATATATAACAAAGCCGTGCCTGACGTTCGAAAATAATGTAATGAAAAATAACGACTTGCGATTAAAAAGAAACATTATAAGATAATACAATATAATGGTAGAACATAGAAATCTGTACGTAAACCTCATGTAAAGACCAAATACAGTGTGACATAAGTAACA
Source organism: Panulirus ornatus (assembly GCF_036320965.1). Classification (NCBI taxonomy): domain Eukaryota; kingdom Metazoa; phylum Arthropoda; class Malacostraca; order Decapoda; family Palinuridae; genus Panulirus; species Panulirus ornatus. Next base: position 1,991,365 of record NC_092225.1, read on the forward strand.
TGAATACTACAGTTTATTCCTATTTGACGTAACTCGTTTTCTACATGATCAAACAAATTAAAGTAACTTCGTTTAAAAACACAAGTGGTTTAAAGATGCTTTGTTGCTCTCTAAAGAGGGCTTATCCCTTATGGTCAACAGAGACTCCGATATTGGAGCGAGTGGTGATAACTGAAAACGAGTTCATCTATATAGGGTGGTTGGCACTGTGTGCATGCTCACGAATCATGTTCTACTATGTATCACTTAAGTGCCAGACAGTCCTAATCGACATTCCTCTCTGTCTTCCATGGGTTGCCCCTTTGATCCCCACACAAACAAATGATACATATCCGGCCCATTATAAGACACGATGGGTGGCTTATTGTGTTTCTTATTTCAAGCCTCTATTTCATCGCCTTCATCTGCATGACACTTTCCTTACTTTTAGATATCAAGAACACATTTCGAAATTCTTAGGTTACTTAAATTCCAGATATTCTAACACAGAATTCACGTCTGAGCAGGAGACTTCTGGTAAACCATTTTTCCTTGATATCTTTGACCACCCTAATGTTTCTTTTCTGCCTCAGTATATAGGAAGCCTATATTTACAGGCCTAGTTTTCCTCATTTATTCCACATTTATAAATTCTAATTTTGAAACACAGCATATCATTAAACTGCGTCAGCCTAAACAATAAATACCTTTTGTTAAGAAGTCTATCATGTATTTCCCAACAACTTTTACTGGTCATAGCAACTTCCCAAGAAGAAACTTCACCAAATTACTCATTGATTTTAACCACGAGTTACAGATCGGAATTATTTGTTGGTATAGTTGTGCTAACAGTAGTTCCTTTATATTCAGTGACATTATTCTTGAGGACTTACAGGCATCTGTAGTCCACAAAAACACCAGTGCCGCTGCTGTACTGTAATTAGCAACTCAAGACGTCAAGGTAAAGGTACGCGTCTTTGAGCATAAAGGAATGTCGATAAGGGTCAACGGGCACTTAACTAATCCAGCGTACAGTGCGATTCGCACGCAGGCACAGACCCCCGACCTCTCCATACGCCTGAATTCGTTCTTGGGTATGACCACTTGCTCGAGGACATGTTTAAACCTCTTATGTTTTTAAAGTAAATTATGAAAAGATGGAGGTTTTATGTCCTATTGGGGTTTTAACATTTTATATATGTGTTCAGTAATGTCACCCCGTTTGTTTGCTTATTGTAATTTCATTGTTTGAATGTCTGTGTTCTGGCAAGGCATTTTATTATGTTTTTAAGTTCACAGGAACATGTTATAGATTCAGACAGATGTCACCATAGTGCCTTGTGTTAATTCAGAACGAAGAATTCATGACGTGGACGTTGTCTCAGAGCTTCGTGGTCTCCAGAAAAGTGACTGAGGATCACCCTGTCACAGAAAACGTGGTCTGTGATGGATAGCTTTTTTCCGGTCAGGTCTGTGTAATAATCTTGGCTCACTGGTTATCTTTCTAATGATCCCGGGTTCTGTCCCGAGCACGTCATGAGTGAAGTAGGTTCTATCGACTTGCCTTGTATCGATTCACAGCGGTGAATAGGGAGGGGGGGGAGCTTATTGTTCGTGGTCGCTTGGGAGGTGTCAGAATTTGATCACAGAAAATGTGGTCTGAGTTGCATAGCTTTTGTCTACTCGGAGTGGTGTAACCGTCCTCGCTCACTGGTTATCTGAATGATCCCGGGTTCGATTCCAGGCACATACAGGCGAATGTAGAGAAACTATATATATATCCCTGGGGATAGGGGAGAAAGAATACTTCCCACGTATTCCCTGCGTGTCGTAGAAGGCGACTAAAAGGGAAGGGAGCGGGGGGCTGGAAATCCTCGACTCTCATTTTTTTTTTTTTTTTTCCAAAGGAAGGAACAGAGAAGGGGGCCAGGTGAGGATATTCCCTCAAAAGCCCAGTCCTCTGTTCTTAACGCTACCTTGCTAATGCGGGAAATGGCGAATAGCATGAAAGAAAGATATATATATATATATATATATATATATATATATATATATATATATATATATATATATATATATATATATATATATCCCCGGGGATAAGGGAGAAAGAATACTTTCCACGTATTCCCTGCTTGTCGTAGAAGGCGACTAAAAGGGAAGGGAGCGGGGGGGCTGGAAATCCTCCCCTCTCGTTTTTTGTTTTCCTAAAGAAGGAACAGAGGAGCGGGCCAAGTGTGGATATTCCCTCAAAGGCTCAGTCCTCTGTTCTTAACGCTACCTCGCTGATGCGGGAAATGGCAAATAATATGAAAAAAAAAAAAGATATATATATATATATATATATATATATATATATATATATATATATATATATATATAAATATATATATATATATATATATATATTTTTTTTTTGTCGCTGTCTCCCGCGTTTGCGAGGTAGCGCAAGGAAACAGACGAAAGAAATGGCCCAACCCACCCCCATACACATGTATATACATACGTCCACACACGCAAATATACATACCTACACAGCTTTTCATGGTTTACCCCAGACGCCTCACATGCCCTGATTCAATCCGCTGACAGCACGTCAACCCCGGTATACCACATCGCTCCTATTCACTCTATTCCTTGCCCTCCTTTCACCCTCCTGCATGTTCAGGCCCCGATCACACAAAATCTTTTTCATTCCATCTTTCCACCTCCAATTTGGTCTCCCTCTTCTCCTCGTTCCCTCCACCTCCGACATATATATATATATATATATATATATATATATATATATATATATATATATATATATATATATATATATATCTTTTCTTTCATACTATTCGCCATTTCCCGCATTAGCGAGGTAGCGTTGAGAACAGAGGACTGGGCCCTTGAGGGAATATCCTCACCTGGGCCCCTTCTCTGTTCCCTCTTTTGGAAAAAAAAAAAAAAAAAAAAAAAAATATATATATATATATATATATATATATATATAAAATATATATATATATATATATATATATATATATATATATATATATATATATATATATATATATATATATATATATATATATTTTTTTTTTTTTTTAATACTTTGTCGCTGTCTCCCGCTTTTGCGAGGTAGCGCAAGGAAACAGACGAAAGAAATGGCCCAACCCCCCCCATACACATGTACATACACACGTCCACACACGCAAATATACATACCTACACAGCTTTCCATGGTTTACCCCAGACGCTTCACATGCCTTGATTCAATCCACTGACAGCACGTCAACCCCTGTATACCACATCGCTCCAATTCACTCTATTCCTTGCCCTCCTTTCACCCTCCTGCATGTTCAGGCCCCGATCACACAAAATCTTTTTCACTCCATCTTTCCACCTCCAATTTGGTCTCCCTCTTCTCCTCGTTCCCTCCACCTCCGACACATATATCCTCTTGGTCAATCTTTCCTCACTCATTCTCTCCATGTGCCCAAACCATTTCAAAACACCCTCTTCTGCTCTCTCAACCACGCTCTTTTTATTTCCACACATCTCTCTTACCCTTACGTTACTTACTCGATCAAACCACCTCACACCACACAATGTCCTCAAACATCTCATTTCCAGCACATCCATCCTCCTGCGCACAACTCTATCCATAGCCCACGCCTCGCAACCATACAACATTGTTGGAACCACTATTCCTTCAAACATACCCATTTTTGCTTTCCGAGATAATGTTCTCGACTTCCACACATTTTTCAAGGCTCCCAAAATTTTCGCCACCTCCCCCACCCTATGATCCACTTCCGCTTCCATGGTTCCATCCGCTGCCAGATCCACTCCCAGATATCTAAAACACTTCACTTCCTCCAGCCTCTCACCATTCAAACTCACCTCCCAATTGACTTGACCCTCAACCCTACTGTACCTAATAACCTTGCTCTTATTGACATTTACTCTTAACTTTCTTCTTCCACACACTTTACCAAACTCCGTCACCAGCTTCTGCAGTTTCTCACATGAATCCGCCACCAGCGCTGTATCATCAGCGAACAACAACTGACTCACTTCCCAAGCTCTCTCATCCCCAACAGACTTCATACTTGCCCCTCTTTCCAAAACTCTTGCCTTTACCTCCCTAACAACCCCATCCATAAACAAATTAAACAACCATGGAGACATCACACACCCCTGCCGCAAACCTACATTCACTGAGAACCAATCACTTTCCTCTCTTCCTACACGTACACATGTATATATATATATATACGTGGGAATACGTGGGAATACGTGGTAAGTATTCTTTCTCCCCTATCCCCAGGGATAATTTATATATATATATATATATATATATATATATATATATATATATATATATATATATATATATATATATATATATATATATATATATATATATATATATATATATATATTTTTTTTTTTTTCTTTTTTTTTTCTTTTTTTTCTCCAAAAGAAGGAACAGAGAAGGGGGCCAGGTGAGGGTATTCCCTCAAAGGCCCAGTCCTCTGTTCTTAACGCTACCTCGCTATCGCGGGAAATGGCGAATAGTATAAAAAAAAAAAAAATATATATATATATATATATATATATATATATATATATATATATATATATATATATATATATATAAATTATCCCTGGGGATAGGGGAGAAAGAATACTTACCACGTATTCCCTGCGTGTCGTAGAAGGGCGACTAAAAGGGGAGAGAACGGGGAGCTGGAAATCCTCCCCTCTCTTTTTTTTAATTTTTCAAAAGAAGGAACAGAGAAGGGGGCCATGTGAAGATATTCCCTCAAAGGCCCAGTCCTCTGTTCCAAACGCTACGTTGCTGATGCGGGAAATGGCGAATAGTATGAATGTAGTAGTAGTATATATATATATATATATATATATATATATATATATATATATATATATATATATATATATATATATATCTTCGGGAATCTCGTATTCATGGGGTCATAATGAGGTTCAGTGTTGCTGTAGATTCAGTAACAGGAACAGAGTTGATTCCACTGATGCGATTTTTTTTTTCATAAAGTATTATCTCTTCAACTGACCATAAAGCCTCACTAACCGTGACTCTTAGCTAATGGCGTGTAACCTCAGCCAGGCGGAGTCTGGGAACTGGAATGAAATGCATAATGTCTTCCTTAGGTGAAAAGAGGTTTGGCTGGTAAGTTAAAGCTTTTATTCATATAACACCAACGTTATAGGGGCGTGGTATAAACTACAGGTTGGGTTAATAAACATACCTATGAACAGCAAACTAGTTTATGAGATGTTACAGCGGTGGACGGAAGGCCATGTGTTCGACGCAATATATAGACATGGGGGAGGGGGTGTCGCTGAGTAGACGTGTACGAGAACAGATAAATGTTCATTTAAGTTACCTCAGAGTAAGGCTGATGACGTACTGACCATTACGTCAGGGTATACGGCAGGGTGGCTGATCATTACAATTCTCTTTACCTCATTTTGTGAAACTCTTCTCCAGATGCAGAGGTAGACCATTCTAATCTTACGTTCTGCCTCACTGTGATGATTACAGAGTGGGGGAAAAAAAGAGTGGTATTGGAGGGCAAAGTTTATTTGAAAAGGGAGAGACAGAAACATGATTTGAAACTGAAAAAACATATAACCCACAATGTTTGGCTCTAGTGGGTTTGTGTTTGTGGTAAAAGTGTCTCCTGAGGAGGGAGTCTCTTGGATGGGCTGTAGGAAGGGACGTCTGCCAATTCCAGCCGGGCTTTTTACCACCGTCACCCAGGTGGGCTGTGTGAGGGAACGTCATTCATGGCCGACGACCCTCCCTGCCTCACCACAAGACGTTCAGTGTCCCGTGGTGGCTGAGTCCCACCCTGCTGATGCCTCAAGCATGGTGGGCTTCCGTGTTGTGGCAGGGCCGCCCATGTTGTCATCATTGATTTTGATTTTAGTCGCAAAAGTGGCTGCTTTATTGTGCACTCCTACTGTGGCGCAAGAGAGGGTTCAGACTACACGAAAGGTCCGGCAAGTGGGTTTCAGCAACTGAAATCCATTATGTGTTACGTAGCGGGGAAAGTGTTAACGTAATTTGGACAACCAAATGAATTATTCGGGAATTTACTGTGGAAGTGATTTTTACAGCAGTCTAACAACAATGATCATACAACATATCAAGACATATAACATATAAACTATTGATATTTAGCAAGTATCCGAGGTAAAATATTGTTATGGGTGAAATGTTTGCCCATATTTTATAATGATTGTAGAGAATCATCTCTGAACTCGGTGATTTTACATTAGTCAAGTACATAATGTGGCAAGATGTGGAAATTGCTTTTTATGTTTTAGCAAAGTTTACATATGATATGTTTGTTATCAACAGGAGGGGAAATTCCCATGAATATCGAAAGTCCAACCCCAGTTATGCAAACAACATCAAAGTGTCTACTGATCATTTTGGTGGAACCCTTCTATATATATGACTCTTCTTGCACGATATTACGGTGGTAGATGGATCTGTTCGAGTTAAATTCACTTCTCCTTTACTGTAAAAGATTTTGTTCATGTTCTTCGTGAGTGACAGCTTTCAGGTTACTTGCAGACAAAGCCACAGGGTAATCAATTTCATCCTTCTAGGCAGAAGTTTTGGCAAGTTCATCAACTTTATTATCCATTCTGATTCCAATATGGGATGGAACTTGTAGAAAATGGGCTCTAAGCCAAGCACGAGAAATTTTGGTATACCAGTGTGTCGTGCTTCAGACACAAGCATATTTCCATCACAGTGAGACGAGTTTAACGCAGTTTCTGATCAACCACTTGCCACCACAACATGTTTAAGGGCTCTGGGGATAGCAAATAGTTCCGTTTAGAGCATAAATGCCCAATTATTGACCCTGAGGATATCGTGAAACCCGTAAGTACCTGTTATGGTAACACCATAACCAGGAACACCAGGGTTTTGTTGTAGAGAAACATCTTTATATTTAGTTTGTAGGAGATTATGTTCAGTGGTCATGACTGCAATGTGGTACCGGCGATCATTATTTATTCTTGATGCTAACACAGGCTATGACCTGAGTAGAAGGTTTGGGGGAGGTGGGAATGATTATATCAAAGAACTCTGGCTGCTGGCAGGCAGGAAATATAGCTTTGCTGATACTTCAGATTTTTGTGATCAGGAATTACCATGGAAATCTTACATGCATTATGTTATATCATGAAAGAAGAACTCTGTGAGAAAGCGAGGAAGAAGAGGTCAAGAGGTGTGTTATTGCCTTCGAGCTCATGCATGAAATACTGTGAGCGGAAGTGCTGACGTCCACAGTGGAGAATGTTGGCAGCGTTCCGTCACGTAGCTAATGCGCTGCGCTCACTAGTTAGTACAACAGAATTGGCCGGAAGTTGAGTCACATAAGTAAGTACACACACCCAAGGTCCAAGTGAGGTGGTCGGAGTATCATAACTCCACAGAATATATTTCTGATGCCGATGAATGAGGGACAACATAGCCAGAAATCGCAGAAGTGAGAGAACTGAGTCTTTGGTTGAGCAGACACTGTCATTAGCGGGTGTTGACACCACAGATCCTGACACATACAGGAAGTGAGAGCGATAGGAACAGGATACTCTCGGTTCCGTCTGTTTCAGCAGCGACACAGAGTGTAGTGAGAGGCGACAATAGTAACAACAGCAGCGAAAATTGTTAATCGCAGCTGTGGGGCTCGGTCAACCGGCTGTCATTCTAAGAACATGGCAGACGATACCATGTTGATGCCACAAGGTCACCGCTCTCAGATGCCAGGTGCCACGAACTGCAGGAGGGTAGATACTAGAACTAATCATACTGGACCAATATCAAGGCTGTATATCTACGAGGTATAATCAGTACGATTTCAAAAGGAATGCAACAATGAGGTGCGCCTTACAGTCTTGGAAAAGATACTTGACATTAACAATATTAGGATATCCCTGTTTATCTATCCTTCGTGGATGCAAAAGTATACATTTGATTAGAATAAAGTGTATCATCATAGTTGGTCAACCTATATTAGTTTCTGTTTCCACGAAGATGCTTATGTCGTCTTTTTCAGTCCACCAAGATGGTGCAGTTTTTATCTACCTGTGTCAAGATTATATAGACGATTCGAAGTTATCCCTGGTCGGAGGAAGTTATGGTGCGTCATAGAAAACATTTTAACATTGTATGTTGTGCGCGTGACATGGGTCTGACAGGTCCCTGTGTCAACGCTGTCTAGCAGGTGATCAGCAGGTGTTAATCGTTTGTACTTTACCATCACAGCACAACAGTCAAGCGTGAAAAAGATGCCTAATTATATGTAAGTGCTTGAGTAGGTGAACGCTATAAGGAATAACTCGAGTTTGATTTTCTTTATGGGATGTTTGACTGTTGGAATTTCATGGCAGTTGATACTGTGTTGTAGAATGCTCTGCGAGAACACTAACTTGTAGCGTCTACTAACAACCTGAGCCTCTGCCTCGGCAGTGAACCTTCTCTTTCCAGCATCTGCAACAAGCCGAAAGATGTACTGAAATCTTGCTGATATCATCAGTAATGCTAAATGCCTACGTGTTTAAGATCAGAGTTAACACATAAAATAATGCAGACTGTTGGGTAATTCAAACGTTTTACTGATATGCAAGGGACGATGGGGCAAGCTGCTTATATTCTAGATCCCAATATATTTTTTGCATGAGTGAGCAACATTAGATAGTCCAGTGTGTGATGAGGGCCGCACTGTGAATCAGAGAGGAAACAATTTAGTTACCTAATCGACACATTAACAAGATTAGATGTGAAATCACTCAGATTTTACTGAAACAATCACGAAATCATAATTGAGATTAAAAAAAATTATGACATGAACATAGACTGGAGAACACTGTACTCCTTTCTTATGTTTCACATTTCTATAACACAACAATAAAGAGGTTCCATATTTTAAAGCAAATATCATCACACTTGAAAATACCCAACTAATCCATACAATTATAACAAGCTTCAAATTAGCATAGTAAAGAGATCTTACACTTGGATATTGAGAATTTAACCTGAAAATAACAGATAATGAATAATTCAGTTACGAAAATCCCCACCTGATAAACACATGTACAGCGCACCTTCATTTTGACGAGAAAAAAATATTTAGCAATTCCCTGAAATGTTTTCGTACACTACTAAAAAGAATGAACGTTGTTATAGCATGTTTTTTCTTCCTTCTTCTAGAAAAGGTGAAAAAGATTTTCCGTTGACGTTTATGGCCTAAATATTGATATGGAACAATAATGAAAGTAGGGCACCAAAGATAAATTCGCTCTAGAAATACACAGCTGATGACTAAGGATTTATAACATGCCTCAAATTATCCGGTTAGTTAGCTTGATCTTTGGCATCACATGCTGTCAGAAAGAGCATCAATGTTAAGATACTATTGTGACGCGATCCTAAAAGTTACATCAATGTTTATCAGAAAATCTAGATCTAACATTTGGTCTCACTTTTCTTATCCTTGAAAAAGTTTGTTTATAGCTCATTACGATACCAGCAGAGAACTTATCCAGTTCACAGATGGGTCAGGTTAGCTTAGATAAAACGTCAAGTGACCCTTTCATTATAGATGTCTCTGGGAGTGTCAGTGAGTTGCATGTCGATGAGATACATCTGATAACAACATTCCACCTGAGTCATCTGGTGACACTTCAAATGAATTCTGAGACATTCATATTTCCATCCCGTGTTTATGGCAGTAAGTGAATCCTTTCTTGCGATTCCTGTGCAGGAAATTCAACGGTTCATTGTCTCTTTCCGCATGTCCTTGTCAGCTGTGAGTTCTTTATAGCAAGACACGTGTGAAAAATTCTTTCCCCTGACCTGCTTCACAAAAATATTTATCCTTCCACAGAATTTCACCATAAGCACACGTATGAAGCCAGTTTCCTTTTGTCCTGTTTCCTTAGAATCATATGTTCAAATGTTCTCTCACTTGGTTTAAGAAAGCTGGACCCCCAATATATATATATATATATATATATATATATATATATATATATATATATATATATATATATATATATATATATATATATATATATATATATATATATATATATATATATATATATATATATATATATATATATATATATATATATATATATATATATATATATATATATATATATATATATATATATATGAATAGAAGTCCATCGACATTTTCCTGTCACAATATGAAAATATGAATCTTAGAAAGAAGAGCAAGAAGGAAAATCGTTGAAAAACTGACTACTCCTCTGTAGGGCACCTGACTACACCTCTGTAGGGCACCTGACTACACCTCTGTAGGGCACCTGACTACGCCTCTGTAGGGCACCTGACTACGCCTCTGTAGGGCACCTGACTGCGCCTCTGTAGGGCACTTGACTACGACTCTGTAGGGCACCTGACTACGCCTCTGTAGGGCACCTGACTACGCCTCTGTAGGGCACCTGACTGCGCCTCTGTAGGGCACCTGACTACACCTCTGTAGGGCACCTGACTACACCTCTGTAGGGCACCTGACTACGCCTCTGTAGGGCACCTGACTACGCCTCTGTAAGGCACCTGACTACGCCTCTGTAGGGCACCTGACTACGACTCTGTAGGGCACCTGACTACGCCTCTGTAGGGCACCTGACTACGCCTCTGTAGGGCACCTGACTGCGCCTCTGTAGGGCACCTGACTACACCTCTGTAGGGCACCTGACTACGCCTCTATAGGGCACCTGACTACACCTCTGTAGGGCACCTGACTACAACTCTGGAGGGCACCTGACTACACCTCTATAGGGCACCTGACTACACCTCTGTAGGGCACCTGACTACGCCTCTATAGGGCACCTGACTACGCTTCTGCAGGGCACCTGACTACGCCTCTGTAGGGCACCTGACTACACCTCTGTAGGGCACCTGACTACACTTCTGTAGGGCACCTGACTACACCTCTGTAGGGCACCTGACTACACCTCTGTAGGGCACCTGACTACACCTCTGTAGGGCACCTGACTACACCTCTATAGGGCACCTGACTACACCTCTGTAGGGCACCTGACTACACCTCTGTAGGGCACCTGACTACACCTCTGTAGGGCACCTGACTACGCCTCTTTAGGGCACCTGATTACGCTTCTGTAGGGCATCTGACTACATCTCTGTAGGGCACCTGACTACGCCTTTGTAGGGCACCTGACTACACCTCTGTAGGGCACCTGACTACACCTCTGTAGGGGACCTGACTACACCTCTGTAGGGCACCTGACTACATCTCTGTAGGGCACCTGACTACGCCTCTGTAGGGCACCTGACTACGCTTCTTTAGGGCACCGGACTACACCTCTGTAGGGCACCTGACTACACCTCTGTAGGGCACCTGACTACACCTCTGTAGGGCACCTGACTACATCTCTGTAGGGCACCTGACTACGCCTCTGTAGGACACCTGACTACGCCTCTGTAGGACACCTGACTACACCTTTGTAGGACACCTGACTACACCTTTGTAGGACACCTGACTACGCCTCTGTAGGACACCTGACTACACCTTTGTAGGACACCTGACTACACCTTTGTAGGACACCTGACTACACCTTTGTAGGACACCTGACTACGCTTCTGTAGGACACCTGACTACACCTTTGTAGGACACCTGACTACACCTTTGTAGGACACCTGACCAACATGGTATAAACTCATCCCTATGGTCTGCATCTGCCTCAGGCAGGCATATTTTGCACCTGGCGATCATTCAGGTCTTAATGGCTGTTAACATTCATTCCTGACACAACAACAATCATTAGATTTTCTCCGATGACGAGTCTTACTGCACGAAAAACCCGCTGATTGATGATGCTGTGAAGCTGCGTTAGAAATGCGTCATTTAGTGGCAATATCTCTTCATCATTTCTTCTGGCAATACCAGTTTTACTTCCCGCCTTACTAGCGCACCATCGATGGTCGCATGTTTCAGTTAAGCATGCTTCTTTAACTGATTCATACAACTTCAAGACTGAAATATCCTTAGCTACAGTGGCTTTCAAACTCTGCAGCGCCAAACGCTCTATAGTTCCAAAGTTAGCATATATGCGCCCTATAAGAATTATATGTTGAATAGTATTTACTATATTGTGCTTTCATCTACTGGCAAAAGGAAATGTTCAGATATCTAGTCTTGGCAGTATACAGGTATACAGGTCTTCAACATATCTGATAACTGTACAAGAAGATACGAAAACAGTCCTGATACAAGTTCACGTCGACCCCACTATACCACAACTAGTTACCCTAACCTAAGCCAGGTACTTCATTTATGGACCAGCTCCCAGGGTTGGATGAAAATCTGGGTTAATTTCGGACCTGCTGCTTGACCAGAGTTCAAACATAGACAGACTCGGTCCCGGGCGGCCCATGAATACGTCACGGTCAGCAGATTACTTTCCCACTGCATTCCTTCACAATTTGCCCGTAGGTAAATGGCCTCCCGTTCTAAACAATATATCTATCTGCATGATGGCCGCCAGCCCGCACAGTAGACAACGCTTCTTTGACGCACCTTATAGAAACATTTTGAATACAGAGAACTAACTCTGAAGTGACCTTATCTTGTTCATTAGCATCTTACCATGGTATGATAAGACGTTCTTGTGATGAGATTTATCATGTCTATTAACACTGTACTTCTTTGAAAATACTTTTCTCGGTCTGTCAGGTAAAGTTTTTCATGCTTTCATAAAAAAGCAAAGGGGATAGAAGTGAGTGCTCAAATTACAGAGGTATAAGTTTGTTGAGTATTCCTGGGAAATTAAATGGGAGGGTATTGATTGAGAGGGTGAAGGCATGTACAGAGTATCAGATTGGGGAAGAGCAGTGTGGTTTCAGAAGTGGTAGAGGATGTGTGGATCAGGAGTTTGCTTTGAAAAATGTATGTGAGAAATACTTAGAAAAGCAAATGGATTTGTATGTAGCATTTATGGATCTGGAGAAGGCATATGATAGAGTTGATAGAGATGCTCTGTGGAAGGTATTAAGAATATATGGTGTTGGAGGCAAGTTGTTAGAAGCAGTGAAAAATTTTTATCAAGGACATAAGACATGTGTACGTGTAGGAAGAGAGAAAAGTGATTGGTTCTCAGCGAATGTTGGTTTGCGGCAGGGGTGTGTGATGTCTCCATGGTTGTTTGATTTGTTTATGAATGGGATTATTAGGGAGGTGAATGCAAGAGTTTTGGAAAGAGGGGCAAGTGTGCAGTCTGTTGTGGATGAGAGAGCTTGGGAAGTGAGTCAGTTGTTGTTCTCTGATAATGCAGCGCTGGTGGCTGATTCTGGTGAGAAACTACAGAAGCTGGTGACCGAGTTTGGTAAAGTGTGTGAAAGAAGAAAGCTGAGAGTAAATGTGAATAAGAGCAAGGTAATTAGGTACAGTAGGGTTGAGGGACAAGTCAATTCGGAGGTAAGTTTGAATGGAGAAAAACTGGAGGAAGTGAAGTGTTTTAGATATCTGGGAGTGGATTTGGCAGCGGATGGAACCATGGAAGCGGAAGTGAATCATAGGGTGGGGGAGGGGGCGAAAGTTCTGGGAGCGATGAAGAATTTGTGGAAGTCGAGAACGTTATCTTGGAAAGCAAAAATGGGTATGTTTGAAGAAATAGTGGTTCCAACAATGATATATGGTTACGAGGCGTGGGCTATAGATAGAGTTGTGTGGAGGGTGGATGTGCTGGAAATGAGATGTTTGAGGACAATATGTTGTGTGAGGTGGTTTGATCAAGTAAGTAATGGAAGGGTAAGATTGATGTGTGGTAATAAAAAGAGTGTGGTTGAGAGAGCAGAAGAGGGTGTTTTGAAATGGATTGGTCACATGGAGAGAATGAGTGAGGAAAGATTGACCAAGAGGATATATGTGTCAGAGGTGGAGGGAACGAGGAAAAGTGGGAGACCAAATTGGAGGTGGAAAGATGGAGTGAAATAGATTTTGAGTGATCGGTGCCTGAACATGCAGGAGAGTAAAAGGCGTGCAAGGAATAGAGTGAATTTGAACGATGTGGTATACCGGGGTCGACGTGCTGTCGATGAATTGAACCAGGGCATGTGAAGCGCCTGTGGTAAACCATGGGAAGTTCTGTAGAGTCTGGATGTGGAAAGGGAGTTGTGGTTTCGGTGCATTATACATGACAGCTAGAGTCTGAGTGTGAACGAATGTGGCCTTTGTTGTCTTTTCCTAGCGATACCCCGCGCACATGCGGGGAAGGGTTGTTATTTCATGTGTGGCGGGGTGGCCACAGTATGAATTATGTACATGTGTATATATGTATATGTCTGTGTGTGTATATATATGTATACGTTGAAATGTATAGGTATATGTATATGTGCGTGTGTGGACGTGTATGTATATACATGTGTTTGTGGGTGGGTTGGGCCATTCTTTCGTCTGTTTCCTTGCGCTACCTCGCTAACGCGGGAGACAGCGACAAAGTATAATGAATACAAATAAATAAAACGAAAAGACAATTATTAGTGTACACATCCTGGCGCACACGACCTTTGGTATCTATTATGTCTCCGAAACAGAGTTGCGTTGGTAAATTGTTGTCTGAAGTACCACGAAAAGAATGATTTTTCTTATTGTTTTATAGGTAGGAACTACAAGGCAAATCTTGATTTGTCATTAAAATGAAAATTTCACGTTGATGCGCAAAACCGTAAATAGGATTTTGCCAAATGACGAGGTAACTGGAATAAGATTCCGATCACACGTATTTCCTTCTTTACGCACAAGAGACACAGAGCAATTCATCTCTTGTTGTATAAATGTTAAAATTGCGATTTCTTGTAAAGAAATAGGCGTAAATTGGTTGCTACTCTGAAGCAGTGTCAATCTCTGTAACTAACTGATCTGCCTAAAAATTTCTTGGAAAAGTGTCATTGAGATTTTAATCCATCAATTGGACTGTAAGAAAAAAAGTTTGCTGGAAAAGAATGTAATTAGGTGAATTCTATTTTCAAATATATTTTTGACATCAATAATGAAGTATTTTTTTCATAACTATTCTGTGGATATTTTTCCTGTTTCATTACATATATGTAAGTAATTCTCTTCAAGCAAATACGTCGTCACCAGTAGAAATGTTAGCTCAATTATCAGGTAAACCTAATTAATCCATACATTTTTTTTAGTATACCGGCGTAACAACAGAATGAAAACAATATTACAATAAGAGATGAGTTAGAAAAGATAGCACAGCTCAACACTGATACAAAAATTCATCCGTTATAACAATTGTACAACTCTTGATGAACGACAAACTAAACGAACCGAGAATAGGAAGCAACGAAAAATCCGAGAGAAAATAAATGATATTGGAAAGTACCGTACTGTCGTATTGACTTTAATTAGTGTAGCCACCTGGTGGATGGTATCTCAAACCACAATAAACGTTAGCTCTCTCCGCTCATCACCCCCCCCCCCCCCCCACCCTCTCTACGACAACACGCATCCCTCCATGGGCTGCATACAAGATGGAAGTGTATATAGTCTCAGAATTATCGTCTTTAACTCCTTAGTACGATTTTGTATGTCTTTCGGTTGGTGGATGTAGCTTGAAGTTGATGGCCTTAATGACACCTGGCACTTAATAGGACTAAAAACCAACCCACCAACCAACCAACCAACTCCTTTGACTGTTTCACCCTCCACCTGCAACTCATCCCTTTCCCTCCTGCAGTCCATCATCTGGCGTCTTACTGTCGGCAGTGGGGTACAGTGGGGTACAGAGCTCATTAGTGATTGTGTGCCCACTTAAAGAGAAAAGAGAAATGGTACTCAAAATATCGAACGCAAAACCAAAAATCCTTGCCGTCTGCTCTTGATAAATCCTTTATTACTTTTAGGTTCCAGGAAAATTAGGAAACTTACAGGAACGAGTAGATAGCAACGCCATAAGATGATATATATTTTTTTTCGGAGAGGGCCCGAGGCTTACACAAAACTAATCTGGGGTCCGCACGCGTACTTCGGGCCACTGTTGAGGACCCCTGCCCTAGACAAATACTTCTGTTTCCGTGATCAGTAATACCTGGTGTGGATGGTGAGGACAGCAGCAGACCTGCTCACGGCAGCTGGTGTGGATGGTGCGGACAGCACCAGACCTGCTCACGGCAGCTGGTGTGGATGGTAAGGACAGCACCAGACCTGCTCACGGCAGCTGGTGTGGGTGGTGAGAGAGAGTAATTACCCATATGTTATTATATTTTTGTACTGTACGGGGAGGGAGTTCTGCTCTCGTTTAGCCCATTTCTTTAAGTTTATCATAGAACTTCTTGAGTTTTTGTGTGGTGTCCACATTCACTGACTCATAACTAACTTTACATGATTCTTCTACTACTCCTGTACTGTAGAAACACTTCTTTCTATTCTCTTTTACAAGGTTGCTTAATTTCACATTATGGCCTCTGGTTATTCTATCCCAACGTCTTTGGAAGAACTGTTCAATGCATCATCAAGAAGGTTTGAAACGTAAATGTTTTGACCAGGTCACTTCTCACTTTTCTCTCCTCCATAGTGGACATATTTAGGCCTCTAACATTCCCCTATAAACACAATCCCTTAGTTCAAGCACCATCTTTGTTGTCCTCCTTTGGACCTTTTCCGTTAGTTCTTTGCGATTCCTTAAGTGCAGTGACCAAATGCCTTCTGGTTTTGGCTTAATTTAGGATGTGAACAGCTTGGTGAATACTCCCTTATCCATATACATGGATATCATTCTAATATTTACCAGCATATAGTGTGTCCCTTTCTCTCTTCTTCTGACATGTGACTCTGACAACAGATTGTGGACGATGTCAACTCCAAGTCCATCTCACAAACAAACTCCTGCAGCATACTTCCTGCTAGATGAAATTCATCTCCAGGCCTAGGTTCATTATGTCTCATCTTCATTACATTACATTCACTTGGGTTAAATTTCATCAATCGTGTGTCAGACCAACTTTGTGTGAATACGTGGTTAATTACATGTGTACTACAGGGAGAGAGTTCCTCACTCATGTTGTCCCATCTCTTTACCTTGCGTACATATTTCTTTACAGGTATGAATATAAACGCACACACACACACACACACACACACACACACACACACACACACACACACACACACACACACACACACACACACACACAACACACACACACCAGCATTTATCCCTGAGGGGAGGATGGACACTTGAGTTGGGTATATAGAGTTATGATACGTCCAGGATTCGAACCCATGCTGTTCTGAGACCGGGCTGGCCCGTGCTGACTTATGGTCAGTCACGCTAACCACTATGTAGTGTGTAATTAACTATTCGTAATAAACTGTTTGTACTGCACGAGGATGAAATTTTACACTTGTGGAACATCACCTCTTGTGCTTGTGGCTGCAGGCAGGGCACTTAACAGTTTAAGTTGAAAATGAAGAAGTTACCTTTTTGTCTTCCCACATTTTATCTACAGAGGCTTCAGATCTGTACAGTATGTTCAACTTTCCCTTGAGAAATGTGCAGAGAGCCACTGCTGGGGATGCAGCAAGGTTTTCCAGCAGCAGATCCTTACTAGGAATCTGCATGGACAAGTATAACATGTATTCCATATCATGATGACGGCCGGATCGTTCCTTCGGTCGCATTCTGCACTTCGTGTTACAGGAAATATGAGATTCACCTGGATATGTGGACAAGACACATGGGTCTATAGTTCAAGTCATGTCTGTGATACACATCTTATAAAATGCTTTATTTTTTCAGTTTATTTCCTGAAAGTCTATGACAATTTTAGTCTCATCTGCGGATGAATTTTAGACCATATTGTCGTGACGTGGCTACCAACCTCCCTTTGACCTACCCTCCGATGAACCACGTGACCAGACCGCCCATGTCTCATTAACTAGTATCCCACCCACCCGCTCATCCACCAAGCCACCTGCATGCCACATGCCCACCCACACCTCAATCACCCGTACCTCGCTAACCCACCCAGCCAACCGGTCATAACCGACCAGTCTTGACCACCGGTACTGGTACTCCAACCACTCGCAAGCCACTCACTCGTCCCCCAGCCACCCCTGCTCCGCCCACTAAGCCACCCGCACTCGTACCCTGCCATTCATCACGTACCAAACCACCTGTACCTCACGCCAGGCCGCCCGCACCCCACCCACCAGCGAGCCTCTGGCAGATGCCCATCCCTAGAGCACCCGTTGCCAAGCCTGGGCTCAGCTCCCCGCCCACAGCCCATCACGACAATCGCTGATAGACAAGTGGACGCGGTGGTGGGTGGAGGGTTGGATGCTGGTGGTTAGGGGCGTTGCTGGTTGTCTGGACAAGCTAGAGATAATACAAGGTGGAAGGAGGGGTTTGGGGGCCGAGTTTAGGGGGACGTATCATACCATTCCTCATCCGGTTTTCCGTGACCGGAGTCCGTCAGTTTACCCTTAGTTTCCCAGGTTCTATGGGAAGATTAATGTGTTCACGGCCACCAACTTGGTATGTAGCTTCAGTTTCTTTTTCTTTAGCTCGTTCTTCTTGTTTGTATGTCGACCTTTCCCACCTAGTCAGACTAACTATGTCGCATCACACACACACACACACACACACACACACACACACATACACACACACCTTGAGGGCAAGAGATAGCAAGCGCTGATACCAGCGGCGCTAGTAACCTGCCAAAGATACTCACTGATTTATTACCAGACCTGGAGAGTCTGTACCGCTTTGGATTATTCAGGTCTCAGAGCACAAAATTCATAATTACACCCGAGACTGCCCAGCATGTCAAGCGAATGTGCTTGCTCCTCAAGCAGCTTAAGACTAGAGATCAAAGGCCACGGGACGTTCAGGAGGGGGGTAATTTATGCCATCACGTGTGTATAAAACTCTCGAGAAATTAATATCTGCAGTGTGCACCATGGTCACTAGAGGTGTAAGGTCTGCGATACTTGCAGAGTTTGATAACTGGATCTGATGAATGACACTGGGCTCACCTTTACTCATCCGTTACCAATATTTACTGATTCGTGAACTAACTAACGAAACTCTTCGAAGAAATTGGTAATTTACTGTATTCGACGAAAATGATACGTTTACCAACTGTATCAAAAGAAAGTGGTAACTTGTTCTACTGTATTCATAGGAAATTGTAGAATTGATTAGAGTATAAACTGAATTTGCGTCTTCAAATATAGAGCAACAAATGATTCTTCAGTATTCAGAGGAAATGGCAAATTAGCTTACGGTATACAAAGAAACTGGCAGATTAACCTACGGATTTCAAAGAGGTTTTGAGATCAACCTACGGTAGGTCAACACGGAACAAAATCATACTAAAAAACAGGTTCTGAAGTAATTCAGCCCAAATGATTCCACAAAGCGTGCTGAGAAAGCCTCAAATCACACAAACAAATCCAGCGGTGGGTGGGTGGCTTTCGCTTTCATATCTCTGGGCTTCCCTCAAGAATCCCTTAACCTTTGGAAAGAAAATGAGGAAAGACTTGACGGACGTAGAGGATTGTGGAGATTTCGTGGTATTGTAGATGGGAGGATGGCTGTAGGATTTTACGTTAAAGAATATGGGAAGTACTAATGTACGCGGGCGAGGCTGTCCTGGAATGCTCGAAATTAGTTTTTAGAAACATGAAATATTGTTGCTGGAAATCAGGAGTGACTCTGGAACACACCATTACCGTGACTGGAACAAATTATTAGCGACATTGTAACACTCCGTGAGCAACGCTGGAACATACTAAGATCAACATTGGAACACATCATGCGCGACACCAAAACATGCCATGAGCGACACAAGAACACGCTAAATCAGCATTAGAATCCACCATGAGCGACTCTAGAACACGCCATGAGCGACACTAGAACACACTAATATCAACATTGCAACACACCATGAGCGACACTAGAACACGCCATGAGTGACACTAGAACACACTAATATCAACATTGCAACACACCATGAGCGACACTAGAGCACGCCATGAGTGACACTAGAACACACTAAGATCAACATTGCAACACACCATGAGCGACACTAGAACACGCCATGAGTGACACTAGAACACACTAAGATCAACATTGCAACACACCATGAGCGACACTAGAACACACTAAGATCAACATTGCAACACACCATGAGCGACACTAGAACACACTAAGATCAACATTGCAACACACCATGAGCGACACTAGAACACACTAAGATCAACATTGCAACACACCATGAGCGACACTAGAACACACTAATATCAACATTGCAACACACCATGAGCGACACTAGAACACACTAAGATCAACATTGCAACACACCATGAGCGACACTAGAACACGCCATGAGTGACACTAGAACACACTAATATCAACATTGCAACACACCATGAGCGACACTAGAACACACTAATATCAACATTGCAACACACATGAGCGACACTAGAACACACTAATATCAACATTGCAACACACCATGAGCGACACTAGAACACACTAATATCAACATTGCAACACACCATGAGCGACACTAGAACACACTAATATCAACATTGCAACACACCATGAGCGACACTAGAACACACTAATATCAACATTGCAACACACCATGAGCGACACTAGAACACGCCATGAGTGACACTAGAACACACTAATATCAACATTGCAACACACATGAGCGACACTAGAACACACTAATATCAACATTGCAACACACCATGAGCGACACTAGAACACGCCATGAGTGACACTAGAACACACTAATATCAACATTGCAACACACCATGAGCGACACTAGAACACACTAATATCAACATTGCAACACACCATGAGCGACACTAGAACACACTAATATCAACATTGCAACACACCATGAGCGACACTAGAACACACTAATATCAACATTGCAACACACCATGAGCGACACTAGAACACGCCATGAGTGACACTAGAACACACTAATATCAACATTGCAACACACCATGAGCGACACTAGAACACGCCATGAGTGACACTAGAACACACTAATATCAACATTGCAACACACCATGAGCGACACTAGAACACACTAATATCAACATTGCAACACACCATGAGCGACACTAGAACACACTAATATCAACATTGCAACACACCATGAGCGACACTAGAACACACTAAGATCAACATTGCAACACACCATGAGCGACACTAGAACACACTAATATCAACATTGCAACACACCATGAGCGACACTAGAACACACTAAGATCAACATTGCAACACACCATGAGCGACACTAGAACACACTAATATCAACATTGCAACACACCATGAGCGACACTAGAACACACTAATATCAACATTGCAACACACCATGAGCGACACTAGAACACACTAATATCAACATTGCAACACACCATGAGCGACACTAGAACACACTAATATCAACATTGCAACACACCATGAGCGACACTAGAACACGCCATGAGTGACACTAGAACACACTAAGATCAACATTGCAACACACCATGAGCGACACTAGAACACACTAATATCAACATTGCAACACACCATGAGCGACACTAGAACACACTAATATCAACATTGCAACACACCATGAGCGACACTAGAACACGCCATGAGTGACACTAGAACACACTAAATTCAGCATTAGAATCACCATGAGCGGACTCTAGAAAACGCCATGAGCGACACTAGAACACACTTAAATATCAACATTGCAACAACCATGAGCGACTTAGAACACGCCATGGAGCGACACTAGAACACACTTAATTTCAAATTGCAAACACACCATGTAGCGCACTAGAACACGCATGAGTGACACTAGAACACACTAAGATCCATCATTGCAAACACACCCATGAGCGACACTAGACACATGGTCAATGCTGGAACATACCATGAACGACACCGAAACACACCAAGAGACAGTTGAACACGTCAAGCGACACTGGAGCACACTAAGAGACACAATGGGACACACCAAGAACGACACTTGAATACACGAAAAGCGACGCTGAAACTCACCATGGGTGACGCTTCAAGCAGCCACAGCTACGGAATGCAGTTTTGAATGGCAAATTTTCCTACGAGAAACATCGAGGAAGCAAACAATATAGAATTATAACTTTACCGTATATATATATATATATATATATATATATATATATATATATATATATATATATATATATATATATATATATATACATATATATATATAAATATATATATATATATATATATATATATATATATATATATATATATATATATATATATATATATATATATATATATATATATATATATATATTCCTATGAGTGCACGGGGAAAAGGAAACACGAAAAGTTCCCAAGTGCACTTTCGTGTAATAATCACATCATCAGGGGAGACACAAGAGAGGAATATAACAGTCAGTTGATATACATCGAAGAGACGAAGCTAGGACGCCATTTGGTAAACATGTAAACAACTCTATCCATAGCCCATGCCTCGCAACCATACAACATTGTTGGAACCACTATTCCTTCAAACATACCCATTTTTGTTTCGGATATAATGTTCTCGACTTCCACAAATTCTTCAAGGCTCCCAGAATTTTCGCTCCCTTCCCCATCCTATGATTCACTTCCGCTTCCATTGTTCCATCCGCTGCCAAATCCACTCCCAGATATCTAAAACACTTCACTTCCTCCAGTTTTTCTCCCTTCAAACTTACCTCCCAATTGACTTGACCCTCAATCCTACTGTACCTAATAACCTTACTCTTATTCACATTTACTCTCAACTTTCTTCTTTCACACACTTAACAAACTCAGACACCAGCTTCTGCAGTTTCTCACACGAATCATCCACCAGCGTTGTATCATCAGCGAACAACAACTGACTCACTTCCCAAGCTCTCTCATCCCCAACAGACTGCATACTTGCCCCTCTTTCCAAAACTCTTGCATTCACCTCCCTAACGACCCCATCCATAAACAAATTAAACAACCGTGGAGACATCACACACCCCTGCCGCAAACCTACATTCACTGAGAACCAATCACTTTCCTCTCTCCCTACACGTACGCATACCTTACATTCTCGATAAAAACTTTTCACTGCTTCTAACAACTTGCCTCCCACACCATATATTCTTAATACCTTCCACAGAGCATCTCTATCAACTCTATCATGTGCCTTCTCCAGATCCATAAATCCTCCATACAAATCCATTTGCTTTTCTAAGTATTTCTCACATACATTCTTCAAAGCAAACACCTGATCCACACATCCTCTACCACTTCTGAAACCACACTGCTCTTCCCCAATCTGATTCTTTGTACATTCCTTCACCCTCTCAATCAATACCCTCCCATATAATTTCCCAGGAACACTCAACAAACTTATACCTCTGTAATTTGAACACTCACTCTTATCCCCTTTGCCTTTGTACAATGGTACTATGCAAGCATTCCGCCAATCCTCAGGCACCTCACCATGAATCATATGCACATTAAATAACCTTACCAGCCAGTCAACAATATAATATATATATATATATATATATATATATATATATATATATATATATATATATATATATATATATATATATATATATATATATATATATATATATATATATATATATATATATATATATATATGTGTACGTGTAGGAAGAGAGGAAAGTGATTGGTTCTCAGTGAATGTAGGTTTGCGGCAGGGGTGTGTGATGTCTCCATGGTTGTTTAATTTGTTTATGGATGGGGTTGTTAGGGAGGTAAATGCAAGAGTTTTGGAAAGAGGGGCAAGTATGAAGTCTGTTGGGGATGAGAGAGCTTGGGAAGTGAGTCAGTTGTTGTTCGCTGATGATACAGCGCTGGTGGCTGATTCATGTGAGAAACTGCAGAAGCTGGTGACTGAGTTTGGTAAAGTGTGTGGAAGAAGAAAGTTAAGAGTAAATGTGAATAAGAGCAAGGCTATTAGGTACAGTAGGGTTGAGGGTCAAGTCAATTGGGAGGTGAGTTTGAATGGAGAAAAACTGGAGGAAGTGAAGTGTTTTAGATATCTGGGAGTGGATCTGGCAGCGGATGGAACCATGGAAGCGGAAGTGGATCATAGGGTGGGGGAGGGGGCGAAAATCCTGGGGGCCTTGAAGAATGTGTGGAAGTCGAGAACATTATCTCGGAAAGCAAAAATGGGTATGTTTGAAGGAATAGTGGTTCCAACAATGTTGTATGGTTGCGAGGCGTGGGCTATGGATAGAGTTGTGCGCAGGAGGATGGATGTGCTGGAAATGAGATGTTTGAGGACAATGTGTGGTGTGAGGTGGTTTGATCGAGTGAGTAACGTAAGGGTGAGAGAGATGTGTGGAAATAAAAAGAGCGTGGTTGAGAGAGCAGAAGAGGGTGTTTTGAAGTGGTTTGGGCACATGGAGAGGATGAGTGAGGAAAGATTGACCAAGAGGATATATGTGTCGGAGGTGGAGGGAACGAGGAGAAGAGGGAGACCAAATTGGAGGTGGAAAGATGGAGTGAAAAAGATTTTGTGTGATCGGGGCCTGAACATGCAGGAGGGTGAAAGGAGGGCAAGGAATAGAGTGAATTGGAGCGATGTGGTATACCGGGGTTGACGTGCTGTCAGTGGATTGAAGCAGGGCATGTGAAGCGTCTGGGGTAAACCATGGAAAGCTGTGTAGGTATGTATATTTGCGTGTGTGGACGTATGTATATACATATGTATGGGGGGGGGGGGGCCATTTCTTTCGTCTGTTTCCTTGCGCTACCTCGCAAACGCGGGAGACAGCGACAAAG
>NC_092225.1:2018755-2086255 GCF_036320965.1 Panulirus ornatus
TGACGATGGGAACAAATAAAGGCAGACAGTATGAATTATGTACATGTGTATATATGTATATGTCTATGTGTGTATATATATGTGTACACTGAGATGTATGGGTATGTATATTTGCGTGTGTGGACGTGTATGTATATACATGTGTATGTGGGCGGGTTGGGCCATTCTTTCGTCTGTTTCCTTGCGCTACCTCGCTAACGCGGGAGACAGCGACAAAGCAAAATAAAAAATAAATAAATATATATATATATATATATATATATATATATATATATAATATATATATATATATATATATATATACAAATATATATATATATATATATATATATATATATATAAATTTTTTTTTCTTTTTTTTTTTATACTTTGTCGCTGTCTCCCGCGCTTGCGAGGTAGCGCAAGGAAACAGACGAAAGAAATGGCCCAACCCCCCCCATACACATGTATATACATACGTCCACACACGCAAATATACATACCTACACAGCTTTCCATGGTTTACCCCAGACGCCTCACATGCCTTGATTCAATCCACTGACAGCACGTCAACCCCCGTATACCACATCGCTCCAATTCACTCTATTCCTTGCCCTCCTTTCACCCTCCTGCATGTTCAGGCCCCGATCACACAAAATCTTTTTCACTCTATCTTTCCACCTCCAATTTGGTCTCCCTCTTCTCCTCGTTCCCTCCACCTCCGACACATATATCCTCTTGGTCAATCTTTCCTCACTCATTCTCTCCATGTGCCCAAACCACTTCAAAACACCCTATTCTGCTCTCTCAACCACGCTCTTTTTATTTCTACACATCTCTCTTACCCTTACGTTACTCACTCGATCAAACCACCTCACACCACACATTGTCCTCAAACATCTCATTTCCAGCACATCCATCCTCCTGCGCACAACTCTATCCATAGCCCACGCCTCGCAACCATACAACATTGTTGGAACCACTATTCCTTCAAACATACCCATTTTTGCTTTCCGAGATAATGTTCTCGACTTCCACACATTCTTCAAGGCCCCCAGAATTTTCGCCCCCTCCCCCACCCTATGATCCACTTCCGCTTCCATGGTTCCATCCGCTGCCAGATCCACTCCCAGATATCTAAAACACTTCACTTCCTCCAGTTTTTCTCCATTCAAACATACCTCCCAATTGACTTGACCCTCAACCCTACTGTACCTAATAATCTTGCTCTTATTCACATTTACTCTTAACTTTCTTCTTCCACACACTTTACCAAACTCAGTCACCAGCTTCTGCAGTTTCTCACATGAATCAGCCACCAGCGCTGTATCATCAGCGAACAACAACTGACTCACTTCCCAAGCTCTCTCATTCCCAACAGACTTCATGCTTGCCCCTCTTTCCAAAACTCTTGCATTTACCTCCCTAACAACCCCATCCATAAACAAATTAAACAACCATGGAGACATATATATATATATATATATATATATATATATATATATATATATATATATATATATATATATTATCCCTGGGGATAGGGGATTAAGAATACTTCCCACGTATTCCCTGCGTGTCGTAGAAGGCGACTAAAAGGGGAGGGAGTGGGGGGCTGGAAATCCTCCCCTCTCCTTTTTTTTTTTTTTTTTTATTCCAAAAAATGCCCAGTCCCTGTTCTTAACGCTACCTCGCTAACGCGGGAAATGGCGAATAGTTTGAAAAAAAAAAAAAATATATATATATATATATATATATATATATATATATATATATATATATATTCAATAAATATTTGCCATTTCCAGCGTTAATGAGGTAACGTCTAGAACAGAGAACTCGACCTTAGAGGGAATATCCTCACTTGGCCCCCTTCTCTGTTTCTTCTTTTGGAATAGTAAAAACTGCAGGGGAGGATTTCCAGCTCCCCGCTCCCTCCCTTTTAATTTGCCTTTTACGACACTCAGGCATTACATGGGAAGTATTCTTTCTCCTCTATCCCCAGGAATATATATATATATATATATATATATATATATATATATATATATATATATATATATTATATATATATATATATATATATATATATATATATATATTCTTTCATACTATTCGCCATTTCCCGCATTAGCAAGGTAGCGTTAAGAACAGAGGACTGGGCCTTTGAGGGAATATCCTCACCTGGCCCCCTTCTCTGTTCCCTCTTTTGGAAAATTAAAGAAAACAATGATGAGAGGGGAGGATTTCCAGCCCCCTGCTCCCTCCCCTTTTAGTCGCCTTCTACGACACGCAGGGAACACATGGGAAGTATTCTTTCTCCCCTATCCCCAGGGATATATATATATATATATATATATATATATATATATATATATATATATATATATATATATATATATATATATATTATGTATTTATACTATCCCTGGGGATATGGGAGAAAGAATACTTCCCACGTATTCCCTGCGTGTCTTAGATGGCGACTGAAAGGGAATGGAGCGGGGGGCTGCAAACCCTCCCCTCTCGTTTTTAGTTTTCCTAAAGAAAGAACTGAGGAAGTGTCCAAGTCCTTCTTGTCCACATAATAAGTTTATGATACGCTCGCTGTCTGTCTTGGACAATCACTTATTTACCAAATGGCGTCCTAGCTACGTTTCTTCGTTCTGTATCAGTTGACTGTTATATATCTCTCTTGTATCTCCCCTGGTGATGTGATTATTACACGAAAGTGCACTTGGGAACTTATCGTGTTTCATTTCCCCATGGACTCATGGGAATATATATATATTGGTTGACAGAGTAGACTTGGCTGAGTGCTTGTTCCTGATTTGCAGTTAATGAATATCTTTTGAAAGCTGGATTTTCTTTTTTTTCCTAAGACTTTGAAAGCCACAGTATATCATGGTTGACAGGTATGTAGTAGGATATTTCTTTTTATTTGATATGTACTTTCATTATAACTTTTTTTTTTTTAGTTCATGATGTGTTAATACTTGAAATCTGAAGTTTGTTAAATGACAGCCATTATTTTACTGATAAGTATTAGAGACTGTTTGGAAACCATTATTTTACTGATAAGTATTAGAGACTGTTTGGAAATGAAGGACTGTATGCAGAATATTGAATATCCCTGGGGATAGGGGAGAAAGAATACTTCCCACGTATTCCCAGCGTGTCGTAGAAGGCGACTAAAAGGGGAGGGAGTGGGTGGCTGGAAATCCTCCCCTCTCGTTTTTTTTTTAATTTTCCAAAAGAAGGAACAGAGAAGGGGGCCAGGTGAGGATTTTCCCTCTAAGGCCCAGTCCTCTGTTCTTAACGCTACCTCGCAAACGCGGGAAATGGCGAATGGTGTGAAAAAAAAAAATATATATATATATATATATATATATATATATATATATATATATATATATATATATATATATGTATAAGATTATTCCTGTTTGATGTTACTCCACAAGATAGTAGTTGGTGCAGGAGAGGCAGTGGTGTTCAGTTGGCAAAACGGAGCGCAGTGTTGTCAAAGAACTTCTCGCTTCAAAGGAGGCCATCTTGTCCCTGCTGGGTCCTGTAATGAGAAATATGGTAAACTGACTGATGGAGTTTCTCAACAGAGCATAACCAGTTGCGATTAATGAGTCTCTAATGGAAAGGAGAGATTTTAATTCTGAAAATATCTTGGTAATAATTTAGTCTATATGTTATGTGTGTGTGTGTGTGTGTGTGTGTGTGTGTGTGTGTGTGTGTGTGTGTGTGTGCACTTAGGCTTAAGAGGTTGCCGTAAAAACGTAATCCAACTTCATAAGTGTAGCGCCAATGGTGTTTTAGGGGTGTGTGACTATGTGAGGAAAGATGGCTTCAATGGCTTTTTAGGGAGGGTGTGTTACGTCATCGGTGATTAGAGAGGGTATGAAAAGTCAACGGTATTGCAGGGAGGGTGTTTAGCGTCAACAGTGTTTTGGAGAAGGTGTTTAGCTCCAATGGTGTTGCAAGGAGAGTGTGGTGTCAACTGTGTCGCATAGAGCAATTTACATGAAGGGGAATTCAAGAGGTAGAATGCAGTAAAAGGTAGTAGGAGGAAATGTGTTGGAAGGACCGCGGGTTTAATTATCATGTTTATACAGTGAAAGCTTAGGTCACAGAATGTTGCATGGCGGGCTTAACAGCAAGGATTTTGCAGATAGAGTGCAATAGGAAGGGTGTTGCAGAAGGTGATTATCAGGAAGGTTGTCATAGTGAGGGAGTAAGAGGGGTACTGTTTCAGAGAGTTTAACAAGAATCGTTCTACACCGAGGATTTAACAGGAAGGGTGTTGCGGTGATGGTTTAACATGAAGGGTGTTGCGGTGATGGTTTAACATGAAGGGTGTTGCTGGGAGGAATTAAGAGGAAGGGTACTGAATTAAGGGATTTAAATGGAAGGAAGAATGCTGAGAGATCATCTGGAAGGGTGTTATAGGGAGGGCTCAACAGTCAGAATGTTGTGGATAGGATTTAATAGGAAGGGTGCAGAAAGTTGGGATTTAAAAGGTAGGCCATTGTAGTAAAGGCTTTAACATAGGTGTAGCAGGGACGGTACAGTAGGAGGAGCAAGGTTAAGCCAGCAGGGTGTGGCAAAAGGGAGGTAGCTATAACGATTATGGGAGCGCAGCGCGACACTGATGGAGACGAGCCAGCCAGGGGCGCGTGACGTCTAAGGATCTGCTTCTGATGGTGGCGTGAGAGATGGCAGCCTGTGATGCTTCCCACCTGGGGTGGGGTTGTGTAATTGGCGCGTCTCCGTTGGTCTCTTCTCTGCATTTTGTTGTGTTGTGTAAAAGACTTGTCTCCGGTGATGTCGTTGCGCCTTATGCAAAGGACTCGTCTTCCTTGACTTCACAGCGTTTGGTGTGGAGGGACCTGTTGTGTCTCCGCGTCCCGTTGTGCCATGGCCTTGCCTTCACTAGTTTCTTTCGTCCCTCTTGGTTTCTGTGCGTTCTGGTTTGCGATGAACTCGTCTTCGCTGGTTTCTCTACTTCCTGTTGTGGTAATGATGGTCTTCGATGATTTCTTTGCCTCTTTGCGAGAGGGGACTCGTCTTTGTTGGTTTCTCCGCGTCACGTCCTCTGATTGGTGATTGGTCTGGGCAGCACCGTACTTTCCTTGTTTGAGGATCCTTGGTTTGTTGGAGTACCCTTGATATCTCAGCCTGTTTGAGCTATTGTTCTTGTTGTTTGCTTGGATCCGTGAGTCCTTTGGCCTCTATAAGCTTTTGTTCTTTATTTTGTTGATCTGTTGTTTGTGAGAGCATTTAAGCAGTCGTTCCTTCAATTTATTTAGTTTTTCACTTCTTTTGTTTATCAGGACCAGTTGTTCGTCTCCTCCGGTGTCGTCTCTTGTTCCTTTAGTCTGTGTGAACTGCTTTTTTATTGTGACTTTTGTTTTAACTTAGTAATTTCTCTGATGTATCCCAGTTTGAGTTTGTTGTTTTCCTTTTAGCTTGATAACTTGGTATGTTTAGCGAAAACGGAATTACTAAATGTTTTGCCTGCTTGCCTCTATTGTCTCTCGGTTGGCTTATCTTTCTTCTGGTCTGGGTCCATCGGTTATTGGCTTCACTTTGTACATAGTATCCTTACTATGTGTCATCTTTTGTTCATTGATCTCATGTTGTTTTAACCCATTATTCCCATATTCTTCCTTCATTTTGTTTCAGTCTATTTTGTTTTATTTTGCTTTTGTTCATTGTTCTGCTTGTTTCCTGGCGGTCCATCATTTCTAGAGTTATTTTCAAAACTCCTCCTCCGTGTATACAGTTTGTGTTTACATTTCTTTTAGTTTAGACTTGCCGTTCTAGTGATGTGATGGATCTATCGTTCATTTAGTCTGCAGTGACGCTGTTCCTTTAATATATCTAGGTTTGCCGTTCCTTTAAGGGGTTTGTCTCATTCCTTAAGTCTGGAGACCGTCAGTCAGTTTACTACGAGCTTTAGACTGCCTTCTTCCATTGTGTCATGAGGATAGAGAACGGTCAGGTCGAAGGTTGAGGCCTGTGTCGCATGGTAACCTGGCGAGTCTACCACTAATATTGCAGCACCTCTCGCATATTTGGTTACTTAATTTCTTAAGCTTTCTTGGTACCGTACCGTGCTGTACTATACTGCACTCCCTCTAACTTGCGTTGGTTCCTTTAATGTCGTTTGGGCTATGGCTCTATTAGTTCGTTAATGTATTTGTTCCCTACAGTTTGGCTGGACTTGTGGTCTCTCCTGCTGTAAACTTGAGTATTTCTTTCCTCCAGTTTATTTTGGTTCCGTCGTTCCTTCAGTCTTACTGATCAGTCTTTCCCTGAGTATATTTGAACTCATTTCTAGAGGAAGTCTCAATCTAATTTTTCTCACAATGGTTGGGAATCATTCTATGTAAACCTAAGTCAAACGTCTAGTTCAAGTTCATCGTTTCTCTGATAAGTGTTTGAATCAATCCGTCTTCTGTCTGTGTCAACTTTTCCTGTAGTAAGTTTGAGAATATCATTCCTTTAGATATTTTTTTCCTTACGTCTTAGATTTCAATATACAATGATTCTTTGATCTTTACGGGATCTAGTTGTTTTTAGCTTGCTTGTGTCATCCTTTTAATATTTTTTCTCCATAGTTACATCGAGATTATTCGTTTCAGTGATTGATTTAAATGCAGCTGTGCTAATGAACCGCCAGGGTCGAATGCAACAACACTTCATTCCGTAACCCCTGATGCAGGATGGTATCAACCTTAAAGGTCAGGTCAAAGGCCAGGCCGTCTTCCTCAAAGTGTAGTACCGTCGTGTTCAAGGTTGGTACTTAAAGCTAAGAAGGTTAAATCGTTTAGCGATACTGCAGTTTTTATCTAATTAGGTCTCTCTCTCTCTCTCTCTCTCTCTCTCTCTCTCTCTCTCTCTCTCTCTCTCTCTCTCTCTCTCTCTCTCTCTCTCTCTCTCTCTCTCTCTCTCTCTCTCTCTCTCTGTTAATTTTCAAAGCTGTTGAAATTCTTTTTTCCTGTCGAATTAACGATAGTGTATGATGGACAATGTCTTAGATGATACGTGAACTAGGGTCTTCACGAGCAAATATCTTCGATGAAGATGTTGGATGTTCGTTGTGTTCAACCGGAAAACCTTGAATACGTTTTTCAGATGTTCAGGATGATAGTGGGACCTGCTCCCTCCCGGGCATGTATGGCCCATCACGATCATACATTATGGAGGCTCCCTCTGTAGAGTTAGGTTAGTACTTACTTCAAGCATCATTTGTCCACATTCCCGTCTTTCTTCTCTCTCTTATCATTAGAGGTGAATCATTCATAAAATAAAGCTTGACGACCAGACGTTTTGTATTTCTTATTATTAGTTATGGCTTATTTGAAAGGAAACTGTCCACAAAAACTGACCACAAAAGCCTCAGGTCTTTATCTCTTGTTTCCCTCCGTAATGAGAATGATGAAAAGACTTTACTCAACACAGAGGATAACAACCTGATCGGCAGTAAGTGAAGCGCACGCTGGAACAACCCGTCATTACGCAAGGGAGAAAGAAATCAGGACAGATGACATCAGTACGGGTCTGGGCCAGGCGCCAGTATCAGAACTGCCTACTTGATACTGCATGTACTGTACTGGTAAACAAGCAAACACCGTTGCCCGGTACAATACTAGTAAACAAGCAAACACCGTTGCCCTGTACTATACTAGTAAACAAACAAACACCGTTGCCCGTTACAATAATAGTAAACAAGCAAACACCGTTGCCCGGTACTGTACTAGTAAACAAACAAACACCTTTGCCCGGTACAATACTAGTAAACAAGCAAACACCGTTGCCCGGTACTATACCAGTAAACAAACAAACACCGTTGCCCGTTACAATACTAGTAAACGAGCAAACACCGTTGCCCGGTATTATACTAGTAAACAAACAAACACCGTTGCCCGTTACAATAATAGTAAACAAGCAAACACCGTTGCCCGGTACTAAACTAGTAAACAAACAAACACCGTTGCCAGGTACTATACTAGTAAACAAACACCGTTGCCCGGTACAATACTAGTAAACAAGCAAATACCGTTGCCCGGTACTATACTAGTAAACAAACAAACACCGTTGCCCGGCACAATACTAGTAAACAAGCAAACACCGTTGCCCGGTACTATACTAGTAAACAAACAAACACCGTTGCCCGGTACAATACTAGTAAACAAGCAAACACCATCGCCCGGAACTATACTAATAACAAGCAAACACCGTTGCCCGGTACTATACAAATAAACAAACAAGCACCATTGCCCTGTACAATACGAGTAAACAAGCAAACACCGTTGCCCGGTACTATACTAGTAAACAAACAAGCACCGTTGCCCGGTACAATACTAGTAAACAAGCAAACACCGTTGCCCGGTACTATACTGGTAAACAAACAAACACCGTTGCCCGGTACAATACTAGTAATCAAGCAAACACCGTTGCCCGGTATTATACTAATAAACAAGCAAACACCGTTGCCCGGTACTATACAAGCAAACAAGCAAACACCGTTGACCAGTACTATACTAGTAAACAAACAAACACCGTTGCCCTGTACTATACTAGTAAACAAGCAAACACCGTTGCCCGGTACTATCCTAATAAACAAACAAACACCGTTGCCCGGTACTATACTAGTAAACAAACAAACACCGTTGCCCAGTACCATACTAGTAAACAAGTAAACACCGTTGCCCGGTATTATACTAGTAAACAAGCAAACACCGTTGCCCGATCTTATATCAATAAACAAGCAAACACCGTTGCCCGGGATTATAATAGTAAAAAACAAACACCGTTTCCCGGTACTATAGTAGTAAACAAGCAAACACCGTTGCCCGATACTATACTGATAAACAAGCAAACACCGTTGCCCGGTACTATACTAGTAGACAAGCAAACACCGTTGCCCTGTACTATACTAGTAAACAAGCAAACACCGTTGCCCGGTACTATACTAGTAAACAAGCAAACACCGTTGCTTGGTACTATACTAATAAACAAGCAAACACCGTTGCCAGTGCTATACTAGTAAACAAGCAAACACCGTTGCCCGGTACTATACTAGTAGACAAACACCGTTGCCCGGTACTATACTAGTAAACAAGCAAACAATTGCACGGTACCATACTAGTAAACAAGCAAACTGTACTAGTAAACAAATAAACACCGTTGCCCAGAATTATACTCGTAAACAAGCAAACACCGTTGCACGGATTATAATAGTAAAAAGCAAACACCGTTGCCCGGGATGGATACTAGTAATCTAGTAAACGCTCTTGCTCGGTACTACACTAGTAAACAAGCAAACACTGTTGCCCGGTACTACATTAGTAAACAAGGAAACACCGTTGCTCGGGACTGTACTAGTAAACAAGCAAACACCGTTGCTCGGTACTGTGTTTGTAAACAAGCAAACACCATTACCCGGTACTGTATTAGTAAGCAAATAAACACCGTTGCCCGGGTGCTATACAAATAAACAAGCAAACACCGTTGCTTGGTACTATACTAGTAAACATGCAAACACCGTTGCTAGGTACTATACTAATAAACAAACAAACACCGTTGACCGGTACTATGCTGGTAAACAAGCAAACACCGTTGCTTGGTACTATACTAGTAAACAAGCAAACACCGTTGCCCGGTACTATACTAGTGAACAAGCAAACGCTGTTGCTCGGTACTATACTAGTAAACAAGCAAACACCGTTGCTCGGTACTATACTAGTAAAGAAACAAAGCACTTGTTGCTCGGTACTATACAAGTAAACAAGCAAACGCTGTTGCTCGGTACTATACTATCAAACAAGCAAACACCGTTGCTCGGTACTATACTAGTAAACAAGTAAACACCGTTGCCTGATACTATACTAATAATCAAGCAAACAACCTCACCCGAACCCTACATCACTGTTGTTAGGATCGACAACGTGACATTGATATACCAAGCAAACACCGTCGCCTGAACCTCCTACCATTAGTGTCGCATCTCAAAACGATGTATTTGTGTACTAGTTTAAGACTGGTGCCTGAACTCCCCGTCACTGGTGTCCGAGGCTGACAACCTAACGCTGGTGTGACGTCGGTGACCCAGTGTTGGCGGCGCTGGTAATGATGTACTCAGCAAGTCAGTAATAACAGTGGGGTCTGTGTACGCCTGGGCTCGCGCTACACACAAACCATGAGCGGTCCCTTGGCAAACTTGTTACATAACTCGTGCGATACCTGACTCTGTCAGACCAGCGTGTTAGAGTTGATACACTGTGGTGAACTAAGTACTTCTTCAAGAGAGCTTAAAGAATGCTATAGCTAACGAGCAAGAGAGATAGTCGGTTAGTTGGTTAGTTGGTTGTTGGTAATCGCCTGCGTGCATAGCATCCCCACACTAACTCAGAGGGATAAGTTTACATTACAGGCCGGGTTAGTAATGGTGTATAGATATTTGCATCTAGTCTGTCTATCCATCTCTCTCTCTCTCTCTCTCTCTCTCTCTCTCTCTCTCTCTCTCTCTCTCTCTCTCTCTCTCTCTCTCTCTCTCTCTCTACATATGGTTAGAGGTGTAATACACATAATCAGATGACTCACGAGTATAAGGAAGGGATGTTTGTTATATACAATGAATCAGTAATGGGGTTCTTGTCTTCGTGTCGGCACACCTGTGGTTCTTAGCTCTGTCTTGATATGGTGATGACAGTGTCTTGATGAGTGCCAGATGAACCCTATACAAACAACATTGCGTTGTCAATCAGAAGTCTCCAAACTATGGGAATTAAGGAACTAAGAAACTTATTTCAAGCAAAAAGACGAGGCACAAGAACACAGATTTTCTATCACAATAAAATGTGTAACGAAAAATAAGTATTTTGAGAAAGTAATAAACTCAGCAGATAAGATGTATATACGATACGATAAGGATAGGCTGTAGGTACTATTAGCGCTTTGGCCTATCTGGAGATGTTAATCATGTGAACTGTAAAGTTTGCGGACGTTAGTTTGGATACAAACTAGAACACTACGTCTTAGACTGTGAAAACAAACACTATAAGAAATAGGACGACACCTTACTGTTGATGACAAGATACCTGGATAATATCGTAACCACCTGATGCATTTAGTCGGGAATTTTATCGTATGAAAGACTGTTAGCTTATGTAATGAACCAATTTTGCAACAATTTATACAGTAAATATCTACCTACTAGTGTCCGACGAAGACCCTTTGTGACCCTTGTAATACTCTTGCGCTACCGCTCACAAGAGATGAACATGGGCAGCAAGCTAGACTCGTCGGTGATACTTGCACAAATCAAAGCAATCCGTTACATCTTATGCCTAGGGAGAAGAGATCGCTTGCTACCGTTGGGGGAGATCAGTAAGTATCTGTGACTTGCTTCAGATAAAGAAAATGTAAAAGAAAGATTTTCCTGCTTCTTTTAAAGAAGAAGGCTTCTTGACCCGTCATCCTATTCGAGCAACTCTTCCATGCTGTCCCTCCCGCATAGCGCCTCACTGACCCACCACCGTCTCCAAGCAATAAAACCCCGTGGATGGCTAATGTGCCTGTGTTATGTAAGACGTACATTAGAGTCTCATAAAATCAGTTTTTCCATTTGCCAGCGTTCCATTATCAGTCGTGCGCCGTCGTGATCACTCATTGTTAAACAGTATTTCACCGGTCCATCTGCATCCAGGTTGTAAAGCTGTTTATTAATGTCTACGTCCAGCTGATCGTTGCCAGTGGGGTAAGGCGGGGGGAGGGGAGAGGCAGAGGGGATGGAACAGGTCCGTCCCCAGGCCCAGCTGACCGTTGTCAGGGTGTAGAGTCGGAGGAGGGGTGGACTGGCGTATCCTAGGCGTAGATTTCGATGATCCTCTCTTAGGTCGTGCTAAGTAGAAGCTGCTAAGTTGGGTTCTTGTTCGACCATAGTCTTGAAAACTATATCCCGTAGTCCCACGTAATTACCACATCTTGACTGGTCTGGTACACTTTGTAAATATTAATCCAATACCTTCTTAGATTCACCAGTGTATATCCCATAGTGCTTCTCATGGCTGCAGGCAATGTGTTGAAAAGTCTGGGACCTAGATGGTCACGTCTTGGACCCAGATGGATTAGTTTTGGACCCAGATGGTCATGTCTTGGACCCAGACGGACAAGTCTGGGACCCAGATGGTCACGTCTTGGACCCAGATGGACAAGTCTTGGACCCAGATGGTCATGTCTAGGCCCTAGATGGTCACGTCTTGGACCTAGATGGACAAGTCTTGGACCCAGATGGTCAAGGCTTAGACCCAGATGGTCATGTCTTGGACCTAGATGGTCATGTTTTGGACCCAGATGGGCAAGATGTTCACTCTTCTGTGCTTATCGAAACTTTTGGTTTGAGTGGTAATATTTTACAGATTGTTCTGTGTCTGCCGAACGAAATGGGAGTTATTTTTGAGTGTTGGTTGGAGACCATGACTTCCAGGATTTTCCAAGAATAGATGATGGTAAACCTCTCCTGTCTGAACTCCACAGTGTACAATCTCAGTGTTCCTAGAAGTTCAGTTCCTCTACCGTATCATTACGGGCCGTGAAAGATGTTTGAACACTTTCTAGTTCTGCAATTTCGCCCGCTTTGTAGAACTGTTTTAGCAGACAGCAGTGTTCTGTTTGTGACAGTAATAACGCCTTGAGGAGCGTCATTATTTTTTTTTCTCACGTTTTGAAAATCAAGAACCATCTTACCATCTTCCAAAGGTAACTCTTGCCTTGTTTTGTTCTTTGGAGATAAATTTTCAGACGCTGTTATTCAGAGGTCCTTCATATTGCTCAGTCGTGATATAATTGCGCCTTTGTCCGTCTGGTAAATGGTTTTGCTCATGATTTCTTCTTTTTCCCCATACCGGAGGTGTTGGAACTTATCCCCATTGAAGAGGGTGTTATTTTCAGTGGCCTGGTGGGAGGCTTTGTGGATATCATTTTGTGGCCTCTTAGTGTCTTTTACTGACGACATTTTTCATACTTATCGTAGGATCGTGCGCGAAGGATGATATAAAACTGTGATTCGTGTTTGCGTCAGTGTCAGACATAAGAACGAGGAATGAAAAGAGTGCAGATGCATTTCTTTGGCAGATTGTGCTTTATACCGTGGAGGCAGTGGAAATAGGCTGATTTACGACGACTTGTTATGATCTGTCAGTTAAGAAGTTATATATTTATCTTCCAACCTGACCGGTTATTCCCATTTACGTGTTTCATGGTCACATTTATCGACTGCTTTTACCAAGTGCATGTATTACTTCAACAGTTTGTTGCTTTACGAGTCTCGACAATTCTAACATGTGTAAGTTTCATATTCTCTAGGACATTTCAGTGGATTTTTGATGCTCGTTCAAGAGGTGATTTGCCTGTATAAAGACAGAGTTCCATGAGCCTAGTTTTGGGGCAGAGTGCATGGGCAATATGCTCTGGATGGCCCTAACGAAATCCTGTGTTGAGGGGGTGAGATCTGCTATGTGTAATATTACGGGATTACTGTTTACGAAGGGTCGTTTATCTTAAGGTGGGTCAGCATAGCTCATTCAGCACCCATTCATATATATATATATATATATTTATATATATATATATATATATATATATATATATATATATATATATATATATATATATATATATATATATATATATATACATATATATTAAAAAAGGGGGTGACTGTATTGTTGACTGGTTGGTAAGGTTATTTAATGTATGTATGACTCATGGTGAGGTGCCTGAGGATTGGCGGAATGCGTGCATAGTGCCATTGTACAAAGGCAAAGGGGATAAGAGTGAGTGCTCAAATTACAGAGGTATAAGTTTGTTGAGTATTCCTGGTAAATTATATGGGAGGGTATTGATTGAGAGGGTGAAGGCATGTACAGAGCAGTGTGGTTTCAGAAGTGGTAGAGGATGTGTGGATCAGGTGTTTGCTTTGAACAATGTATGTGAGAAACACTTAGAAAAGCAAATGGATTTGTATGTAGCATTTATGGATCTGGAGAAGGCATATGATAGAGTTGATAGAGATGCTCTGTGGAAGGTATTAAGAATATATGATGTGGGAGGCAAGTTGTTAAAGCAGTGAAAAGTTTTTATCGAGGATGTAAGGCATGTGTACGTGTAGGAAGAGAGGAAAGTGATTGGTTCTCAGTGAATGTAGGTTTGCGGCAGGGGTGTGTGATGTCTCCATGGTTGTTTAATTTGTTTATGGATGGGGTTGTTAGGGAGGTGAATGCAAGAGTTTTGGAAAGAGGGGCAAGTATGAAGTCTGTTGGGGATGAGAGAGCTTGGGATGTGAGTCAGTTGTTCGCTGATGATAAAGCGCTGGTGGCTGATTCATGTGAGAAACTGCAGAAGCTGGTGACTGAGTTTGGTAAAGTGTGTGAAAGAAGAAAGTTAAGAGTAAATGTGAATAAGAGCAAGGTTATTAGGTACAGTAGGGTTGAGGGTCAAGTCAATTGGGAGGTGAGTTTGAATGGAGAAAAACTGGAGGAAGTGAAGTGTTTTAGATATCTGGGAGTGGATCTGGCAGCGGATGGAACCATGGAAGCGGAAGTGGATCATAGGGTGGGAGAGGGGGCGAAAATTCTGGGAGCCTTAAAGAATGTGTGGAAGTCGAGAACATTATCTCGGAAAGCAAAAATGGGTATGTTTGAAGGAATAGTGGTTCCAACAAAGTTGTATGGTTGCGAGGCGTGGGCTATGGATAGAGTTGTGCGCAGGAGGATGGATGTGCTGGAAATGAGATGTTTGAGGACAATGTGTGGTGTGAGGTGGTTTGATCGAGTAAGTAACGTAAGGGTAAGAGAGATGTGTGGAAATAAAAAGAGCGTGGTTGAGAGAGCAGAAGAGGGTGTTTTGAAATGGTTTGGGCACATGGAGAGAATGAGTAAGGAAAGATTGACCAAGAGGATATATGTGTCGGAGGTGGAGGGAACGAGGAGAAGAGGGAGACCAAATTGGAGGTGGAAAGATGGAGTGAAAAAGATTTTGTGTGATCGGGGCCTGAACATGCAGGAGGGTGAAAGGAGGGCAAGGAATAGAGTGAATTGGAGCGATGTGGTATACCGGGGTTGACGTGCTGTCAGTGGATTGAATCAAGGCATGTGAAGCGTCTGGGGTAAACCATGGAAAGCTGTGTAGGTATGTATATTTGAGTGTGTGGACGTATGTATATACATGTGTATGGGGGTGGGTTGGGCCATTTCTTTCTTCTGTTTCCCTGCGATACCTCGCAAACGCGGGAGACAGCGACAAAGCAAAAAAAAAAAAAAAAAAAAAAAAAAAAAAAAAAAAAAAATATATATATATATATATATATATATATATATATTATATATATATATATATATATATATATATATATATATATATATATATATATATATATGTATGTATAATATATATATATATATAAATATATATATATATATATATATATATATATATATATATATATATATATATATATATATATATATATATATATATATATATATATATATATATATATATATATATATAGACATACATAGACATGTATATACATACGTCCACACACGCAAATATACATACCTACACAGCTTTCCATGCCTTGATTCAATCCACTGACAGCACGTCAACCCTGGTATACCACATCGCTCCAATTCACTCTATTCCTTGCCCTCCTCTCACCCTCCTGCATGTTCAGGCCCCGATCACACAAAATCTTTTTCACTCCATCTTTCCACCTCCAATTTGGTCTCCCTCTTCTCCTTGTTCCCTCCACCTCCGACACATATATCCTCTTGGTCAATCTTTCCTCACTCATCCTCTCCATGTGCCCAAACCACTTCAAAACACCCTCTTCTGCTCTCTCAACCACGCTCTTTTTATTTCCACACATCTCTCTTACCCTTACGTTACTCACTCGATCAAACCACCTCACACCACACATTGTCCTCAAACATCTCATTTCCAGCACATCCATCCTCCTGCGCACAACTCTATCCATAGCCCACGCCTCGCAACCATACAACATTGTTGGAACCACTATTCCTTCAAACATACCCATTTTTGCTTTCCGAGATAATGTTCTCGACTTCCACACATTCTTCAAGGCCCCCAGAATTTTCGCCCCCTCCCCCACCCTATGATCCACTTCCGCTTCCATGGTTCCATCCGCTGCCAGATCCACTCCCAGATATCTAAAACACTTCACTTCCTCCAGTTTTTCTCCATTCAAACTCACCTCCCAATTGACTTGACCCTCAACCCTACTGTACCTAATAACCTTGCTCTTATTCACATTTACTCTTAACTTTCTTCTTCCACACACTTTACCAAACTCAGTCACCAGCTTCTGCAGTTTCTCACATGAATCAGCCACCAGCGCTGTATCATCAGCGAACAACAACTGACTCACTTCCCAAGCTCTCTCATCCCCAACAGACTTCATACTTGCCCCTCTTTCCAAAACTCTTGCATTTACCTCCCTAACAACCCCATCCATAAACAAATTTAACAACCATGGAGACATCACACACCCCTGCCGCAAACCTATATTCACTGAGAACCAATCACTTTCCTCTCTTCCTACACGTACACATGCCTTACATCCTCGATAAAAACTTTTCACTGCTTCCAACAACTTTCCTCCCACACCATATATTTTTAATACCTTCCACAGAGCATCTCTATCAACTCTATCATATGCCTTCTCCAGATCCATAAATGCTACATACAAATCCATTTGCTTTTCTAAGTATTTCTCACATACATTCTTCAGAGCAAACACCTGATCCACACATCCTCTACCACTTCTGAAACCACACTGCTCTTCCCCAATCTGATGCTCTGTACATGCCTTCACCCTCTCAATCAATACCCTCCCATATAATTTACCAGGAATACTCAACAAACTTATACCTCTGTAATTTGAGCACTCACTCTTATCCCCTTTGCCTTTGTACAATGGCACTATGCACGCATTCCGCCAATCCTCAGGCACCTCACCATGAGTCATACATACATTAAATAACCTTACCAACCAGTCAACAATACAGTCACCCCCTTTTTTAATAAATTCCACTGCAATACCATCCAAACCTGCTGCCTTGCCGGCTTTCATCTTCCGCAAAGCTTTCACTACCTCTTCTCTGTTTACCAAATCATTTTCCCTAACCCTCTCACTTTGCACACCACCTCGACCAAAACACCCTATATCTGCCACTCTATCATCAAACACATTCAACAAACCTTCAAAATACTCACTCCATCTCCTTCTCACATCACCACTACTTGTTATCACCTCCCCATTTGCGCCCTTCACTGAAGTTCCCATTTGCTCCCTTGTCTTACGCACTTTATTTACCTCCTTCCAAAACATCTTTTTATTCTCCCTAAAATTTAATGATACTCTCTCACCCCAACTCTCATTTGCCCTTTTTTCACCTCTTGCACCTTTCTCTTGACCTCCTGTCTCTTTCTTTTATACATCTCCCACTCAATTGCATTTTTTTCCTGCAAAAATCGTCCAAATGCCTCTCTCTTCTCTTTCACTAATACTCTTACTTCTTCATCCCACCACTCACTACCCTTTCTAATCAACCCACCTCCCACTCTTCTCATGCCACAAGCATCTTTTGCGCAATCCATCACTGATTCCCTAAATACATCCCATTCCTCCCCCACTCCCCTTACTTCCATTGTTCTCACCTTTTTCCATTCTGTACTCCGTCTCTCCTGGTACTTCCTCACACAGGTCTCCTTCTCAAGCTCACTTACTCTCACCACCCTCTTCACCCCAACTTTCACTCTTCTTTTCTGAAAACCCATACAAATCTTCACCTTAGCCTCCACAAGATAATGATCAGACATCCCTCCAGTTGCACTTCTCAGCACATTAACATCCAAAAGTCTCTCTTTCGCACGCCTGTCAATTAACACGTAATCCAATAACGCTCTCTGGCCATCTCTCCTACTTACATAAGTATACTTATGTATATCTCGCTTTTTAAACCAGGTATTCCCAATCATCAGTCCTTTTTCAGCACATAAATCTACAAGCTCTTCACCATTTCCATTTACAACACTGAACACCCCATGTATACCAATTATTCCCTCAACTGCCACATTACTCACCTTTGCATTCAAATCACCCATCACTATTACCCGGTCTCGTGCATCAAAACCACTAACACACTCATTCAGCTGCTCCCAAAACACTTGCCTCTCTTGATCTTTCTTCTCATGCCCAGGTGCATATGCACCAATAATCACCCACCTCTCTCCATCAACTTTCAGTTTTACCCATATCAATCGAGAATTTACTTTCTTACACTCTATCACATACTCCCACAACTCCTGATTCAGGAGTATTGCTACTCCTTCCCTTGCTCTTGTCCTCTCACTAACCCCTGACTTTACTCCCCAGACATTCCCAAACCACTCTTCCCCTTTACCATTATGTGACATTCATTTTTTTCATTCATTTCAAGCTAGAAGTTTCAGTTTTCTAAATTGTTTCTTACATTTTTCATATGTATATATGTGTGTGTGTGTGTGTGTGTGTGTGTGTGTGTGTGTGTGTGTGCATGTGTGTGTGTATGTGTGTGTATGTGTATATGTGTATATATGTGTATATTATCCCTGGGGATAGGGGTGAAAGAATACTTCCCACGTATTCCTCGCGTGTCGTAGAAAGCGACTAGAGGGGACGGGAGCGGGGGGCCAGAAATCGTCCCCTCCTTGTATTAACTTTCTAAAATGGGAAACAGAAGAAGGAGTCACGCGGGGAGTGCTCATCCTCCTCGAAGGCTCAGAGTGGGGTGCCTAAATGTGTGTGGATGTAACCAAGATGTAAAAAAAGGAGAGATAGGTAGTATGTTTGAGGAAAGGAACCTGGATGTTTTGGCTCTGAGTGAAACGATATATATATATATATATATATATATATATATATATATATATATATATATATATATATATATATATATATATATATATATATATAGAGAGAGAGAGAGAGAGAGAGAGAGAGAGAGAGAGAGTTGATAGAGATGCTCTGTGGAAGGTACTAAGAATATATGGTGTGGGAGGTAAGTTGTTAGAAGCAGTGAAAAGTTTTTATCGAGAATGTAAGGCATGTGTACGTGTAGGAAGAGAGGAAAGTGATTGGTTCTCTGTGAATGTAGGTTTGCGGCAGGGGTGTGTGATGTCTCCATGGTTGTTTAATTTGTTTATGGATGGGGTTGTTAGGGAGGTGAATGCAAGAGTTTTGGAAAGAGGGGCAAGTGTGAAGTCTGTTGGGGATGAGAGAGCTTGGGAAGTGAGCCAGTTGTTGTTCGCTGATGATACAGCGCTGGTGGCTGATCCATGTGAGAAACTGCAGAAGCTGGTGACTGAGTTTGGTAAAGTGTGTGAAAGAAGAAAGTTAAGAGTAAATGTGAATAAGAGCAAGGTTATTAGGTACAGTAGGGTTGAGGGTCAAGTCAATTGGGAGGTAAGTTTGAATGGAGAAAAACTGGAGGAAGTAAAGTGTTTTAGATATCTGGGAGTGGATCTGTCAGCGGATGGAACCATGGAAGTGGAAGTGAATTATAGGGTGGGGGAGGAGGCGAAAATCCTGGGAGC
Organism: Panulirus ornatus; assembly: GCF_036320965.1. Lineage (NCBI taxonomy): Eukaryota > Metazoa > Arthropoda > Malacostraca > Decapoda > Palinuridae > Panulirus > Panulirus ornatus. The sequence continues at coordinate 2,038,415 of NC_092225.1, forward strand.
CCTGGGATCCCAGCCTTGAAGAATGTGTGGAAGTCGAGAACATTATCTCCGAAAGCAAAAATGGGTATGTTTGAAGGAATAGCGGTATCAACAATGTTGTATGGCTGCGAGGCGTGGGCTATGGATAGAGTAGTGTGCAGGAGGGTGGATGTGCTGGAAATGAGATGTTTGAGGACAATATGTGGTGTGAGGTGGTTTGATCGAGTAAGTAATGTGCGGGTAAGAGAGATGTGTGAAAATAAGAAGAGCGTGATTGAGAGAGCAGAAGAGGGTGTTTTGAAATGGTTTGGACACATGGAGAGAATGAGTGAGGAAAGATTGACCAAGAGGATATATGTGTCGGAGATGGAGGGCATGAGGAGAAGTGGGAGACCAAATTGGAGGTGGAAAGATGGAGTGAAAAAGATTTTGAGTGATCGGGGCCTGAACATGCAGGAGGGTGAAAGGCGGGCAAGGAATAGAGTGAATTGGATCGATGTGGTATACTGGGGTTGAAGTGCTGTCAATGGATTGAATCAGGGCATGTGAAGCGTCTGGGGTAAACCATGGAAAGTTGTGTGGGGCCTGGATGTGGAAAGGGAGCTGTGGTTTCGGGCATTATTGCATGACAGCTAGAGACTGAGTGTGAACGAATGTTGCCTTTGTTGTCTTTTCATAGCGCTACCTCGCACACATGAAGGGGGAGGGGGATGTTATTCCATTTGTGGCGAGGTGGCGATGGGAATGAATAAAGGCAGACAATGTGAATTGTGTGCATGTGTATATATGTATATGTCTGTGTGTGTATATATATGTGTACACTGAGATGTATGGGTATGTATATTTGCGTGTGGGGACGTGTATGTATATACATGTGTATGGGGTTGGGTTGGGCCATTTCTTTCGTCTGTTTCCTTGCGCTACCTCGCAAACGCGGGAGACAGCGACAAAGCAAAATAGCGTGGGCTATGGATAGAGTTGTGCGCAGGAGGGTGGATGTGCTGGAAATGAGATGTTTGAGGACAATGTGTGGTGTGAGGTGGTTTGATCGAGTAAGTAATGTACGGGTAAGAGAGATGTATGGAAATAAAAAGAGCGTGGTTGAGAGAGCAGAAGAGGGTGTTTTGATATGGTTTGGGCACATGGAGAGAATGAGTGAGGAAAGATTGACCAAGAGGATTTATGTGTCGGAGGTGGAGGGAACGAGGAGAAGTGGGAGACCAAATTGGAGGTGGAAAGATGGAGTGAAAAAGATTTTGTGTGATCGGGGCCTGAAGATGCAGGAGGGTGAAAGGAGGGCAAGGAATAGAGTGAATTGGAGCGATGTGGTATACCGGGGTTGACGTGCTGTCAGTGGATTGAATCAAGGCATGTGAAGCGTCTGGGGTAAACCATGGAAAGCTGTGTAGGTATGTATATTTGCGTGTGTGGACGTATGTATATACCTGTGTATGGGGGGGGGTTTGGGCCATTTCTTTCGTCTGTTTCCTTGCGCTACCTCGCAAACGCGGAAGACAGCGACAAAGTATAATAAAAAAATAAAAAAAAAAAATATATATATATATATATATATATATATATATATATATATATATATATATATATATATATATATATATATATTATAATATATATTATATATATATATATAGATATATATATATATATATATATATATATATATATATTATTATTATTATTATTTCATTATTTTCCTTTATCGCTGTCTCCCGCGTTAGCGAGGTAGAGCAAGGAAACAGACGAAAGAATTGCCCAACCCATCCACATACACATGTATATACATACACATCCACACACGCAAATATACATACCTATACATCTCAATGTATACATATATGTACACACACAGACATATACATATATATACATGTACATAATTCATACTGTCTGCCCTTATTCATTCCCATCGCCACCTCGCCACACATGGAATAACAACCCCCTCCCCCCTCATGTATGCGAGGTAGCGCTAGGAAAAGACAACAAAGGCCCCATTCGTTTACACTCAGTCTCATGCTGTCATGTAATAATGCACCGAAACCACAGCTCCCTATCCACATCCAGGCCCCACACAACTTTCCATGGTTTACCCCAGACGCTTCACATGCCCTGGTTCAATCCATTGACAGTACTACGACCCCGGTATACCACATCGTTCCAATTCACTCTATTCCTTGCTCGCCTTTCACCCTCCTGCATATTCAGGCCCCGATCACACAAAATCTTTTTCACTCCATCTTTCCACCTCCAATTTGGTCTCCCACTTCTCCTCGTTCCCTCCACCTCTGACACATATATCCTCTTGGTCAATCTTTCCTCACTCATCCTCTCCATGTGCCCAAACCACTTCAAAACACCCTCTTCTGCTCTCTCAACCACGCTCTTTTTATTTCCACACATCTCTCTTACCCTTACGTTACTCACTCGATCAAACCACCTCACACCACACATTGTCCTCAAACATCTCATTTCCAGCACATCCATCCTCCTGCGCACAACTCTATCCATAGCCCACGCCTCGCAACCATACAACTTCGTTGGAACCACTATTCCTTCAAACATACCCATTTTTGCTTTCCGAGATAATGTTCTCGACTTCCACACATTCTTCAAGGCCCCCAGAATTTTCGCCCCCTCCCCCACCCTATGATCGACTTCCGTTTCCATGGTTCCATCCGCTGCCAGATCCACTCCCAGATATCTAAAACACTTCCCTTCCTCCAGTTTTTCTCCATTCAAACTCACCTCCCAATTGACTTGACCCTCAACCCTACTGTACCTAATAACCTTGCTCTTATTCACATTTACTCTAACTTTCTTCTTCCACACACTTTACCAAACTCAGTCACCAGCTTCTGCAGTTTCTCACATGAATCAGCCACCAGCGCTGTATCATCAGCGAACAACAACTGACTCACTTCCCAAGCTCTCTCATCCCCAACAGACTTCATACTTGCCCCTCTTTCCAAAACTCTTGCATTCACCTCCCTAACAACCCCATCCATAAACAAATTAAACAACCATGGAGACATCACACACCCCTGCCGCAAACCTACATTCACTGAGAACCAATCACTTTCCTCTCTTCCTACACGTACACATGCCTTACATCCTCGATAAAAACTTTTCACTGCTTCTAACAACTTTCCTCCCACACCATATATTCTTAATACCTTCCACAGAGCATCTCTATCAACTCTATCAAAATGCCTTCTCCAGATCCATTTGCTTTTCTAAGTATTTCTCACATACATTCTTCAAAGCATATACATATAAATATATATATATATATATATATATATATATATATATATATATATATATATATATATATATATATATATATATATATATATATATATATATATATATATATATATATATATATATATATATATATATATATATATATATAGAGAGAGAGAGAGAGAGAGAGAGAGAGAGAGAGAGAGAGTTGATAGAGATGCTCTGTGGAAGGTACTAAGAATATATGGTGTGGGACGTAAGTTGTTACAAGCAGTGAAAAGTTTTTATCGAGAATGTAAGGCATGTGTACGTGTAGGAAGAGAGGAAAGTGATTGGTTCTCTGTGAATGTAGGTTTGCGGCAGGGGTGTGTGATGTCTCCATGGTTGTTTAATTTGTTTATGGATGGGGTTGTTAGGGAGGTGAATGCAAGAGTTTTGGAAAGAGGGGCAAGTATGAAGTCTGTTGGGGATGAGAGAGCTTGGGAAGTGAGTCAGTTGTTGTTCGCTGATGATACAGCGCTGGTGGCTGATTCATGTGAGAAACTGCAGAAGCTGGTGACTGAGTTTGGTAAAGTGTGTGAAAGAAGAAAGTTAAGAGTAAATGTGAATAAGAGCAAGGTTATTAGGTACAGTAGGGTTGAGGGTCAAGTCAATTGGGAGGTAAGTTTGAATGGAGAAAAACTGGAGGAAGTAAAGTATTTTAGATATCTGGGAGTGGATTTGGCAGCGGATGGAACCATGGAAATGGAAGTGAATCATAGGGTGGGGGAGGAGGCGAAAATCCTGGGAGCCCTGGGATCCCAGCCTTGAAGAATGTGTGGAAGTCGAGAACATTATCTCCGAAAGCAAAAATGACTATGTTTGAAGGAATAGCGGTATCAACAATGTTGTATGGCTGCGAGGCGTGGGCTATGGATAGAATAGTGTGCAGAAGGGTGGATGTGCTGGAAATGAGATGTTTGAGGACAATATGTGGTGTGAGGTGGTTTGATCGAGTAAGTAATGTGCGGGTAAGAGAGATGTGTGAAAATAAGAAGAGCGTGATTGAGAGAGCAGAAGAGGGTGTTTTGAAATGGTTTGGACACATGGAGAGAATGAGTGAGGAAAGATTGACCAAGAGGATATATGTGTCGGAGATGGAGGGCATGAGGAGAAGTGGGAGACCAAATTGGAGGTGGAAAGATGGAGTGAAAAAGATTTTGAGTGATCGGGGCCTGAACATGCAGGAGGGTGAAAGGCGGGCAAGGAATAGAGTGAATTGGATCGATGTTATTTACTGGGGTTGAAGTGCTGTCAATGGATTGAATCAGGGCATGTGAAGCGTCTGGGGTAAACCATGGAAAGTTGTGTGGGGCCTGGATGTGGAAAGGGAGCTGTGGTTTCGGGCATTATTGCATGACAGCTAGAGACTGAGTGTGAACGAATGGGGCCTTTGTTGTCTTTTCATAGCGCTACCTCGCACACATGAGGGGGGAGGGGGATGTTATTCCATTTGTGGCGAGGTGGCGATGGGAATGAATAAAGGCAGACAATGTGAATTGTGTGCATGTGTATATATGTATATGTCTGTGTGTGTATATATATGTGTACACTGAGATGTATGGGTATGTATATTTGCGTGTGGGGACGTGTATGTATATACATGTGTATAGGGTTGGGTTGGGCCATTTCTTTTGTCTGTTTCCTTGCTCTACCTCGCAAACGCGGGAGACAGCGACAAAGCAAAATAGCGTGGGCTCTGGATAGAGTTGTGCGCAGGAGGGTGGATGTGCTGGAAATGAGATGTTTGAGGACAATGTGTGGTGTGAGGTGGTTTGATCGAGTAAGTAATGTACGGGTAAGAGAGATGTATGGAAATAAAAAGAGCGTGGTTGAGAGAGCAGAAGAGGGTGTTTTGAAATGGTTTGGGCACATGGAGAGAATGAGTGAGGAAAGATTGACCAAGAGGATATATGTGTCGGAGGTGGAGGGAACGAGGAGAAGTGGGAGACCAAATTGGAGGTGGAAAGATGGAGTGAAAAAGATTTTGTGTGATCGGGGCCTGAACATGCAGGAGGGTGAAAGGAGGGCAAGGAATAGAGTGAATTGGAGCGATGTGGTATACCGGGGTTGACGTGCTGTCAGTGGATTGAATCAAGGCATGTGAAGCGTTTGGGGTAAACCATGGAAAGCTGTGTAGGTATGTATATTTGCGTGTGTGGACGTATGTATATACATGTGTATGGGGGGGGGGGGGTTGGGCCATTTCTTTCGTCTGTTTCCTTGCGCTACCTCGCAAACGCGGGAGACAGCGACAAAGTATAATAAAAAAATAAAAAGTATATATATATATATATATATATATATATATATATATATATATATATATATATATATATATATATATATATATATATATATATGAATATATATATATATATATATTAATATATATATATATATATAAATATATATATATATATATATATATATATATATATATATATATATATATATATATATATATATATATATATATATATATATTATTATTATTTTTATTACTTTCCTTTATCGCTGTCTCCCGCGTTAGCGAGGTAGAGCAAGGAAACAGACGAAAGAATTGCCCAACCCATCCACATACACATGTATATACATACACGTCCACACACGCAAATATACATACCTATACATCTTAATGTATACATATATGTACACACACAGACATATACATATATATACATGTACATAATTCATACTGTCTGCCCTTATTCATTCCCATCGCCACCTCGCCACACATGGAATAACAACCCCCCCCCCCCCCCTCATGTATGCGAGGTAGCGCTAGGAAAAGACAACAAAGGCCCCATTCGTTTACACTCAGTCTCATGCTGTCATGTAATAATGCACCGAAACCACAGCTCCTTTTCCACATCCAGGCCCCACACAACTTTCCATGGTTTAACCCAGTCGCTTCACATGCCCTGGTTCAATCCATTGACAGTACTACGACCCCGGTATACCACATCGTTCCAATTCACTCTATTCCTTGCTCGCCTTTCACCCTCCTGCATATTCAGGCCCCGATCACACAAAATCTTTTTCACTCCATCTTTCCACCTCCAATTTGGTCTCCCACTTCTCCTCGTTCCCTCCACCTCTGACACATATATCCTCTTGGTCAATCTTTCCTCACTCATTCTCTCCATGTGACCAAACAATTTCAAAACACCCTCTTCTGCTCTATCAACCACAATCTTTTTATTACTATACATCTCTCTTACCCTATCATTACTTACTCGATCAAACCACCTCACACTACATATTGTCCTCAAACATCTCATTTCCAGCACATCCACCCTCCTGCGCACAACTCTATCCATAGCCCACGCCTCGCAACCATACAACATTGTTGGAAGCACTATTCCTTCTAACATACCCATTTTTGCTTTCCGAGATAATGTTCTCGACTTCCACACATTCTTCAAGGCTCCCAGAATATTCGCCCCCTCCCCCACCCTATGATTCACTTCCGCTTCCATGTTTCCATCCGCTGCCAAATCCACTCCCAGATATCTGAAACACTTCAATTCCTCCAATTTTTCTCCATTCAAACTTACATCCCAATTGACTTAACCCTCAATCCTACTGTACCTAATAACCTTACTCTTATTCACATTTACTTTCAAGTTTCTTCTTTCACACACTTTACCAAACTCAGACACTAGCTTCTGCAGTTTCTCACATGAATCAGCCATCAGCGCTGTATCATCAACGAACAACTGACTCACTTCCCAAGCTCTCTCATCCACAACAGACTGCATACTTGCCCCTCTTTCCAAAACTCTTGCATTCACCTCCCTAACAACCTCATCTATAAACAAATTAAACAACCATGGAGACATCGCACACCCCTGCCGCAAACCTATATTCACTGAGAACCAATCACTTTCCTCTCTTCCTACACGTACAAATGCCTTACATCCTTGATAAAAACTTTTCACTGCTTCTAACAACTTGCCTCCCACACCATATATTCTTAATACCTTCCACAGAGCATCTCTATCAACTCTATCATATGCCTTCTCCAGATCCATAAATGCTACATACAAATCCATTTGCTTTTCTAAGTATTTCTCACATACATTCTTCAAAGCAAACACCTAATCCACACATCCTCTACCACTTCTGAAACCACACTGCTCTTCTCCAATCTGATGCTCTGTAAATGCTTTCACCCTCTCAGTCAATACCCTCCCATATAATGTACCAGGAATACTGAACAAACTTATACCTCTGTAATATGAGCACTCACTCTTATCCCCTTTGCCTTTTTTTTTGTACAATGGCACTATGCAAGCATTCCGGCAATCCTCAGGCACCTCACCATGAATCATACATACATTAGATAACCTTACCAACCAGTCAACAATACAATCACCCCCTTTTTTAATAAATTCCACTGCAATACCATCCAAACCCGCTGCCTTGCCGGCTTTCATCTTCCGCAAAGCTTTTACTACCTCTTCTCTGTTTACCAAATCATCCTCCCTAACCCTCTCACTTTGCACACCACCTCGATCAAAACACCCTATATCTGCCACTCTATCATCAAACACATTCAACAAACCTTCAAAATACTCACTCCATCTCCTTCTCATCACCACTACTTGTTATCACCTCCCCATTAGCCCCCTTCACATAAGTTCACATTTGTTCCCTTGTCTTACGCACTTTATTTACCTCCTTCCAAAACATCTTTCTATTCTCCCTAAAATTTAATGATGCTCTCTCACCCCAACTCTCATTTGCCCTTTTTTTCACCTCTTGCACCTTTCTCTTGAACTCCTGCCTCTTTCTTTTATACATCTCCCACTCATTTGCATTATTTCCCTGCAAAAATCGTCCAAATGCCTCTCTCTTCTCTTTCATTAATAATCTTACTTCTTCATCCCACCACTCACTACCCTTTCTAATTTGCCCACCTCCCACGCTTCTTATGCCGCAAGCATCTTTTGCACACGTCATCACTTCTTCCCTAAGTACATCCCATTCCTCCCCCACTCTCCTTACCTCCTTTGTTCTCACCTTTTTCCATTCAGTATTCAGTCTCTCCTGGTACTTCCTAACACAAGTCTCCTTCCCAAGCTCACTTACTCTCACCACTCTCTTCACCCCAACATTCTCTCTTCTTTTCTGAAAACCTCTACATATCTTCACCTTCGCCTCCACAAGATAATGATCAGACGTCCCTCCAGTTGCATCTCTCAGCAAATTAACATCTAAAAGTCTCTCTTTCGCGCGCCTATAAATTAACACGAAATCAAATAACGCTCTCTGGCCATCTTTCCTACTTACATACGTATACTTATGTATATGTCTCTTTTTAAACCAGGCATTCCCAATCACCAGTCATTTTTCAGCACATAAATCTACAAGCTATTCACCATTTCCATTTACAACACTGAACACCCTATGTATAGCAATTATTCCCTCAACTTCCACATTACTCACCTCTGCATTCAAATCACCCATCACTATAACCCGGTCTCGTGCATCAAAACCACTAACACCCTCATTCAGCTGCTCCCAAAACACTTGCCTCTCATGATCTTTCTTCTCATGCCCAGGTGCATATGCACCAATAATCACCCATCTCCATCAAGTTTCAGTTTTACCCATATCAATCTAGAATTTACTTTCTTACACTCTATCACATACTCCCACCACTCCTGTTTCAGGAGTAGTGCTACTCCTTCCCTTGCTCTTGTCCTCTCACTAACCCCTGACTTTACTCCCAAGACATTCCCAAATATATATATTCTTTAATGAATCACTCATCACCTGGTAGAGACCCATGTACTATGTACTCTCTTTTATGTAATATCAACCCACTGAGGGCTGACCTCTGTGATCCTTTTGCGCTACCGCTCACAGGATGAGCATGGGTGCATAATAAACTTGCCGAAGTTATCGGCACAGATCACAAATCAATCATCTGTTCTCAGTGATCGTTGTCAAGTTATGAGGCACAAAAGGGGAAGGAGGAGGTCCAGCTAACTGTTGCCTGGGGTTGAGATGGGTGGGAGAGGGGAATGGCACGGGTCAGGACCCGTGTCCAGCTGACCGGTGCCAGTGGGGGTGAGGCGGGGGTAGCTGACTGTTGCCATGGGGTGAGGCAAGGAAGGGGAAGCTGACTCAAAAAACAAGGACCCAGGTCCAGCTGCCTGTTGCAGAGGGTGGGCTGCTAGGGTGAGGACTGACATATGTCGGGACCCAGGTCCAGTTGATCGCTTTTAAGGATATAAGACAGGAGGAGAGGCTAGACCAGTTCAGAGACCAGGTCCAGTTGACCGTTGCCAGGGGATAAGGCAGGAGGGTGGGGTGGGGGATGACCCAGGTCTGGTCTAAACCCTGCCGACTGTGGCGTAGAATTTGGCTGTGTTGACCTATGTCATTGTGGTGGCTGAAGGGCGTATGTTGAGCAGGTCCAGGACACGGACCTCTCGCACGCTGAGTCATATGTAAGTGATACGCACTTATAAACAACGAGTGCGTTTTAACCTGGTTAAGCCAGTACCGCTATGCTTTGGGGTTGAGCCAGCAGTGCTATGCTTTGGGTTTGAACCCACAGCGCTATGCTCTGGGGTTGAGCCAGTACCACTCTGGAGTTAAGGCAGCTGCGCTATGCTTTGGGGTTGAGCCAGGACCGCTTTGCTTTGGGGCTGAGTCAGTAGAGCTATGCTTTAAGAACAAGACAGTATCGCTATGTCTGAGGGTTAAGCCAGCAGCACTATGCTTTGGAGCTGAGCATGCCGCGCTATACCTTGGGGTTGAACTGATAGCACTAGGATTTGGGGTTAAGCTAGCATTGCTATGCTTTGGATATGAGCTAGCATTGCTATGTTTTAGGTCTGAGCCAGCAGCGTTATGCTTTGGAACTCTACCTTGTAATGTCATTTTTTAAGGACTCCAAACCTCCTCCTTTTCAAAAAGCAAGATTTTTACCCTCAGAAAACTCTAATGGCCCTATTTTTTAGGTCAATTTTCCTTTTTTATTTATCAATTTATTTAATCATTAATGCTTTCAAGGCCCCAGTGGCTCTCTGTGAGGACTTCTGTCCATGTCTGGCGCCTCTGTCACAACAAAGTCTTAACTGTACAGACGATCACTGCAACATTATCCAGAGTTACTTAGTTACAGATGTTTCATCGCGTAGTGTCAAAAGCTTCATTATGTAGTTTCAGCCGTTTTACTGCGTCGCTTCACTTATCTGAACGCGTAGTGACAACTGCTTCATTTCGATGTTTCAACCGTTATAATGCGTAAATCACTTATTTCATCGTGTAGTGTCGGCTGCTTCACGCATAGTCTCAGCCGTTTCATTGTGCAGTTTAACTCATTTCATTCCATCGTTTCAGCTGTCTGTTTACGTAGTTTCAACTGCTTCATTGCGCATCTTACACTGTTCCATCGCGTAGTCACTTTCCTCGCGACGAATCAACGGCTTCACCGCATCATAGTTCTATGGCAGTTTTCAGCTTCTTCATTACGTAGTTTCAACTGATTCACTGCGTTGTTGTCACTGCTTCACGGCGTAGTTTCAACTGTTTCATCACTTAGTTTACAATACCTCACTGTGATGGTCTCCGAAATGTTGCACCTGTTTCACTGGCTGACGGAACATTATTTTTGGCTTAAATCTCATTTTCTACATCATTCTATGTTAGTACATGATGCTGATTGATACCTGGTCTCTCCTTCTTGTTTAGTGAGGTTGCATCAGAAACAGATGTAAGAGTCTTCGAGGAAAAAAATCTTCGCACGTCTTCGATGTTTCTACATTTGGAAAGAAATAATACAGGAGGGGAGGATTCATAGCCCCCCCCCCCCCCACGCTCCCGCCCCTCTTCGTCGCCTTCTACAATACACGAGATACACACACTGATAGTATTCTTTTTGCCTCGTCCCGAGGAATTGATACATTAAATACATATAATTTAAACGGACAAGAAACAAGGCTTTGCTCTGCTTAGCGTCACAACACAGTACAGACCACAAGGTGGCCTGTTGGTAACACTGATGAAATGAAAATAAATACTGATGTTGTTTTGCACTACCTGGTGAAGAGGTTAGGTCACTGTGTATGTCATTTGGTGGTAGTGATTGGTGGTGGTGACTAGTGGTAGTAGTGGTGGTGGTATTAGTGGCTGATGGAGCTGGTAGATTGTTGTGCTAGTGGGCGTTGATGCTGGTGGGTGTTGGTGAGTGATGGTGCTGGACGTTGGAATTGGCGGTGGGTGGTGGTGCTAATGGGTAGTGATGCTAGCGGGTGATGAAGCTGGTAGGTCATGGTGCTAACGGGTGGTGTTGTGGCAGTGGTGGGTGGCTGTGTTAATGGGTGATGAAGCTGGTAGGTTATGGCGCTAGTGGGTGATTGTGCTGGTGGGTGGATGGTGGGTGGGTGGGTGGGTGTGGGGGGGGATACAGTTAGTGATGTTTCATATAGAAGATGGGTGGTGAGAGGTAGGTTGGAGGAGAGGATGTGTTAGTGATGGTAGATGATACTTGTGGTGCTGGTGTTGGATAGTGGGTGGGTGGGTGGTGACACTAGTGGTAGTGGTAGTGGGTGGTGATGACAGTGGTAGTGGGAGGGTGGGTGGGTGGTGGTGGAGGGCGTTAGTCAGCAGGGTGGTTGGTGGTGGCAGGAGTGAGTCACATCAGGCAGGCAGGCAGGCGTACACCGCCCGCCACACGATTTGCTATAATGATGCCACCAATGACGCCCCCCCCCCCCCCCCCCCCCCCCCCCGGCAGCCTGCCTGCGCAACACCCCAGTATTAATTTCTTACTTGCTTCGTGTGCGGGCGGCCGTGTCTGTACTATTACGGATTCTACTTTTACAATAACCTCTACTACTACTACTACTACTACTACTACTACTACTACAAACGTAAGTGTGGGTAATGTAAGAATTTTGTGATATCTATGAAAGATACAGGATCAGGGAGTTACATTTGTCTCAAAGTTGGGAAAATCTTGTGTCGAGGTTACCTTGTCGTAACAAACGGAGACATGACCACTATGACGGCTCTAAAAGCTGCTCGGTATCGTGGGCCTCAGACTTGGTCACTGTCATGAGCCTGGGAGCTGGTCACTGTCACAGCTGTGATATCTGGTCACAGTGCCTCGTCGCCAACACTTAGCCAGAATAACATGTCGCGGAGATCTAGAGGGTACGTGACTTGAGGCCCCATAAGCTGAACCTCCTCCCTCACTGGAGAAGGTGTCGGGTGAATAGATTGTTGTCAATTTGCCTCAGTGTCTGAGTCCCGGTCAGACCGGCAACCAGCTCACAGTCACTCAAGCTGTTCATCCTACCCTTTCTTAGGGAAGGGATAAACATGATGTACTTGGCGTAGACTGCGAAAGGTACACCGTGCGCCTTAAAGTCATCCGTTGGTTAGGGGTACATGGTCTTGCCCGAGTTGAGGCAACGTCTGGGTAAATGTGAACGTAAATCTGTCTTCACCATGCTGCTAGCAGTCACGACCTGAAGTCGGTCGTCTCCCAGCCGCATTATCAGGTACGCTGGTCTTGGAATTAAGGTCCATCCATTATTTACGTGGGTAGGTCCACCATTACTTGACCACGTATACTACCATGCATCTGCCCAGGTCGGGAAGTCACCCAACGAGGTCTACCGGTCGCCTGACTAGGTTTACCAGTCACCTGACCCGGTCCACCGTCGCCTGATCTGGTCAATCAGATCAATTTACAAGGCCTACCAGTCGTGACCTGAGAAGGTCCACGAGTCACAAGTATAACAGTACGATCGTGCTACAGGCCATGTCAGTCCCTCCTAAAGGGTTCAGGTCGTCAGGTCTGGTAGTACCAGGATTGATGCTCTATATCCTCTCCACCGTCGCCAGAACTGGTAGCTACGCCAGTTAGCGCCAGGTCTGATATTCCACGAGTCACAAGTATAACAGTACGATCGTGCTACAGGCCATGTCAGTCCCTCCTAAAGGGTTCAGGTCGTCAGGTCTGGTAGTACCAGGATTGATGCTCTATATCCTCTCCACCGTCGCCAGAACTGGTAGCTACGCCAGTTAGCGCCAGGTCTGATATTCTATACCCCCCCCCCCCCCCCCCCCCCCCCCACCATCACTGGTAATAGTAGCTAAGCCAGATTGTATTAGAGGTAATATATCCCCTCCACCCCCACTGGTTATGGTAGCTGGGCCAGGTAGTACCAGCATTGGTGCTCTGTGCCCATCATCTCTAAATTTAATTCTGATTCTGTAAGATTCATTTTTGCTTCCATGTTTTCCCTACCGAGTGTTTCCCATTTTTGGCAGGTTAGATTTGTTCGTAGAAATAATCATAAACAGTCTAGCATTAGTTGTGGCCTAGAATTAGAGATGAAACTTGATTCAGAAGAAAGATGATAAACGATAATTTAAAAATATACATAAAAGAAAGCCATGAGAAATATAACTAGATAATCTAGAATGATGTATTAATGCTTGGTTCTTGAGAAAGAGGCTAAACGATTACCCAGAATTATAGATAGCTGCTTGGTTCATAAGATATATGATAACTGATAGCCTAGAATTAATGATAAAAGCTTATTTCATAAGAAACATAACAGTAAGTAGTCTAGAATTACAAGTGAAACTTATATCATAAAGAAAACAGTTACAGACTGTCTAGAATCATAGATAAAAGCTTGACTCATAAGAAAGATATTAATGGATAATGATAAATAATCTAAGAAAAATGATTAAGAGTATCCTAGAATCATAGTTCATCAAAAATCATAGATAACGTAGAATAATTGATGAAAACATGATTCCTAAAGATAATCTATAATGATACATAAACTGGAATTATAGGTAATTGATTGGGTATTGAAGAAAGGTAATTATCGCTATAACTAAACCAGGATTATAGATAAAAGGTTGGGTCATGAGAATGATAGCTCTAAGTAACTAGGAAATATAAATCAATTCTGTTACATTAGAAGTATGATTATAGATAAGGAGAGAATTAGAGATAAAATCTTATATATAGTTTCTGATAACCTGTAAACAAAAGGAGTTTTGATAAGAAAATAGAATGATACAATGTATATAAAAAAAGTTTGACTAAAGATGAGTAGTTATAGATGACCTAACACTAGAGAAAAGTTAGTAGTATGAATAAAAGCTTATTTCGTAAGATGGATATATAACCAAGCCAACAGAAAAAAACGTAGTACATAAAAAAGAGATAATCATGAATAATCAAGTTTTATGCATAATGTACGCAAGAAGTGAAGGCTTGGTTGATAATAAAGATGATCATGAATAATATAGAATTATAGAATATAGTAATACAGAGAGGGTGCGAAGGTCATTAGTTCCCACAAAGTCGTATTCACAGTGGCTCCCTCATTCAGAACTTTTCGACTGTGTGCTCAGTGGTTAGCACACCCTCCTTCCGCCATATTTACATAGCCCAGGTTATCTTTCCCACAAGACTGATATATAAAAATGACTCTTTGGAAGGAGGGGGAGCAAGATAATTTTGGGAATTTTACACAAAAAAGATAAAAAAGAATAAAGACTAAAAACCGTAGTCCTGGGAAGTCTTCTGTATATATATATAGACGTCTATGGCGTAAGTCGTGGACGACACCTTAATAGGAACAGAACCCAGAACAAGGGAGGAAATTGTCGAGATTAGTGTCGAGAATTAGTTTCCGCGGGGATAACATTTATTGGCCTGAAGGCTCGTATAGTGGGGATTTTTTTGCAGGGACGTAGAGTCGTATCTCTGTCGGGAGTGGGCTGCTGGCTTAGGTTAGGCTGGGCTAGGCTGCTGGCTTATGGTATTAATCTCGGCCCGGGAGGAGACACGAGACTTCATTGCTTGCCTTGTTTGACTTGGTCTCAACTCGATTTCTATACCAAAGATTCATACTTCGAACGAGACTGCATCAACAAAATGGCTTCTGGGCTCTTTAAGTAAAAGGTAGGCATGAAAGTATTCCCTCGATTGCTGTTAGCATAAGGGCGTCTCAAGGTGAACAGGAAGTAGAGTGCATTCGAGAGGTAATTGGGCGAGTGTGGTGGTGTGGTAAACAGTGACATGAGCCGTAATTGAGTCGCCGAGGGAGAGGGTGGAAATATTCATTTGCATCACAGCTGACTCGGGGAGGCATCGCCTGGGGCAGAGGCTTGCAAGTCTGGGTCACCGACACTGACACACACACACACACACACACACACACACACACACACGGGCCTCCGTGGAGTGGTGGTTAGCGTTACTGACCACGATCATTATGGGCCAGCCCGGGTCGGACCCGCATGGCTTCAAATCCTGGGCGTGGCTATTGGTCTAGACCCAATCCAGGTGTTCATCCTGCCCTCGGGGATGGTCAATAGATGGTTACCTGGCTTAGGCTAGTGTGTGTGTGTGTGTGTGTGTGTGTGTGTGCATACATACATACATACATACATAGGAGTAAAGACATGGTGCATATATACACGGTTATGAGACGGAACGAAACGAGTAGAAAACTGTCTCCCCGTCAAACAAGTCGTATCATAAACAGTAATCACACCAACACGTCTTCAATTAGTCCCTTGAGCACGATGTATGATGACTTGTCCTTCGACCTTATCCTTAAGGGCGAGGTGAAAGACCAAGCCGCTATACTCAAGGGTCATACAGTCGTGCTCAAAGTATCGCTATTCTCAAAGAGGTCGTGCCTTCGTGCTTGAAAGCGTCAACTCTCTCAGGAACGCTGACTGAGATATGTTTCATAACTGCACCGAAGGTGTTTGCTTGGGCGGGAATACAGAGTAATTACAGAGAGAAGCAAGCCGTCCCTCACAGCTGACTTTCTTACTAGATGCAAGTTTGTATGTTTTAGTTCCGTGCAATCTTCTGTTGTAGATGGCTAGCGCGCCACAGAAAATACTTTGCATGTACCTGTTGTGAGTGCTTTATATCTTTTCATTGTGAGTTGCTATTGTTGCTCCTTCAGCGACTGGTATATATGTGCGTCCTTAGTGAGCCGGTGTATGTACGTCCTTACTGAGCTGTCGTATATACGTCTTTAGTGAGCTGCTATGGCCTATATGCGTCATTAGTAAGATGTACGTTCCCAGTGACCTGCTGTATATGTCTCTTTAATGTGTATGTGCGTCCCGTGTGAGTTGCAGTAGCATATATGCGTCCTTAGTGAAGTACTATAAATGTACGTCCTTACTGAACTGCTGTACCTACGTAAGTCCCTAATGATCTGCTATATACATGCCTCATTAGTAATCTGTTATACATGTGTCCTTAATGAGCTGCTATGTATTCGTCCTTAGTGAGCTGATGTATAAGCGCCTCCAGTCTGACTCACTCATTTGGGAGAGGATATGTATAAGAAAATTGTTTAACGTTGAACATCGTGTCTCTGGTGACATTTAGAGGGTAGTTCCTTAAAGGTGGTAGAGGTAATGATACCAGCAGGAATAGATCATTTCTGTCCTCTTCTGTGGCATCTGTTGCACCGCTGGTGGCAACACAAGACACCACCAGCTGGGGCAACACAGCAGACACCACCACTGGGGCAACACAGCACACATCACCACTGGGGCAACACAGCACACATCACCACTAGGGTAGCACAGCAGACACTACCACTGGGGCAACACAACAGACACCACCACTTGGGCAACACAGCACACATCACCACTAGGGTAGCACAGCAGACACTACCACTGGGGCAACACAGCAGACATCACCACTAGGGTAGCACAGCAGTCACCACCGCTGGGGAAACACGGTAGACGCCACCGTTGGAGCAACACAGAAGACACCACCGCTGGGCAGAACAGCTGACGACACCATTAACAGTGGCAGTTCAAGTTGGATTGGATCAGGACAGCAGACTGGTGTCTGTACTGCTACTGACTATGGCAGTGCAGGAAACACCACTGTCGACAATGGCGGTACAGCTAACGCTACCACTGGTGCAGTACATGAGACACCACCACTGACAGTGGTAATGCTGCCGTCACCACCATGGAAGCAAGACAGCTGATCCAACCACAACAGCAGCACGGCAGAAAATATTACTGGAGGAATACAGCAGACACCACTATTACAACCATACAGCAGACAACGCTATCGGTGCAGTAGAGCAGATACCACCACTGGAGGAACGGTGTAGTACACACCACCACTGTGTCTTGGTTAACCTCCCACTGGATATATAACCATTCTTCCCTCACGATGAGCAGAGGGAACCAACTGTTGTCTCCCTCCTCCTTTCTTCCCTACGCCACTGGTGAAGCGTCCCGCGATAAGATGGTCCAAATTGGTCAGAAACGCTTTTAGCAAGACAGTGGTGGGACCCGGTAGGCTATAAACCAACCAGCGACTTTCTTGGTTTATCTTCGCTTGGTTTATCTTCACGTCGTCGGCGGTGCAATAATGTCTGCTTGTTCTTTATCGTTGTGCTTTACGGCCAGTCATATTAGGTTCATTTGTTTGCATATATTTACATAACTGGCAATATATGTACAATTAATGTGGATTAGGACATATTTTACCAACTAGAAGTTATGGCTCGGCAGTGGAAACCTAGTAGACTTATTTCCGGAAAAAAGAATTAAATTTTCATAAGTAAAAAAGGTGTCGTGTCTGTGTTCATGATGTGCCAGATATTCTTTCCTGCTTGTCACATCACGGAATAAACGCTACGTATCTCATCCCGACATTGTCTGAAGGCTGACAACTTTGGTCTATCAAATAAGATATCTTCAGCCTTGCTGGCAGTGACTTCACCTTACCAAAGAGGGAGTGACTTGCCCTCCAAGTGAGGAGTGGCATCTCTGAAACCTCCCTAGGTTTCTTGTCTGCACAGTCCGCCACCTTGTCTGCACAGTCCTCCACCTTGTCTGCACAGTCCGCCACCTTGTCTGCGCAGTCCGCCACCTTGTCTGCACAGTCCTCCACCTTGTCTGCACAGTCCTCCACCTTGTCTGCACAGTCCGCCACCTTGTCTGCACAGTCCGCCACCTTGTCTGCACAGTCCTCCACCTTGTCTGCACAGTCCGCCACCTTGTCTGCACAGTCCTCCACCTTGTCTGCACAGTCCTCCACCTTGTCTGCACAGTCCGCCACCTTGTCTGCACAGTCCTCCACCTTGTCTGCACAGTCCTCCACCTTGTCTGCACAGTCCTCCACCTTGTCTGCACAGTCCGCCACCTTGTCTGCACAGCCCTCCACCTTGTCTGCACAGTCCTCCACCTTGTCTGCACAGTCCTCCACCTTGTCTGCACAGTCTTCCACCTTGTCTGCACAGTCCTCCACCTTGTCTGCACAGTCCTCCACCTTGTCTGCACAGCCCTCCACCTTGTCTGCACAGTCCTCCACCTTGTCTGCACAGTCCTCCACCTTGTCTGCACAGTCCTCCAACTTTATAATTGTTATATGAATATAATTCACACAGACTACATGTTCGTGTTTTGGGAAATTTCCTTGATATATTGGTAACAATGTAAACTGACTAGCATTTTACCAGCGATATACGATGGGCGCGTTTAGCTCGTGCTGTCCTTTGTAATTTCCTATTGATTATTACCAAGCTAACATGGCACCACCACGGGCATGAGCCAAGTATATCCCGTTACTGATCTATTTTTCGGTTGTATTATATTCATTCAGTAAGGCAAGCATTAAATGAAATGGAATATGGATACGAATTACTTTTCCTTAAGCAGTAGGATGAAACCAGGAACTGTACCGAGTGTCGTCATGTATGTATCTTGCTTGCCTAGTTCCCCTCACTGAAAGACTATGAGGTCGGTCGTCGTACTGCTGACACATGTACCATTGTGTCTGGGTTATGTTCCGGATTTGTAATGGCTGGCAATTACTGGGTTACGATGATGGAGACGTTGACTGTCTGTGAAGATTATGGGGCTCACCACAATGATAATAATAAAGATGATAATAATAGCAATAATGATAGTAACTGGGGTGTTAAACAGAGAGCCTTAACACATGCACGAAACTGGATGTTGAAATATGATCCCTCGACTGTTGATAATGTCCACAATGGTTGGGGCGAGGCTGCTCCTGTAAGTCGTTCGCACTGTGAGCTGGATGTGATCATGAACTGCTGGTCTTCCCCTCATCTGACGCTTGTTATGCAAGTCATAAGCCCAGTTATGCCAGACAACCACCACTAACAACATTTAGGTCACGTACCCTCGCCTGATTTACAGACGTGTCTCAGACACCATTAGACAGATAGTGAGGACGAATGGTATGATGGAAAAAGAATTTCTAACACCTGGGAAGCTTGTCAAGGGGACAAGGGGGCAGCCATTACCTGAGCCTACATGGCCACGAACTATGGGACCCACGTAATAAGGATCCTCCCAGAAACTCTGTTGTGAGTGGAGGTGCGCGGGGCATGTCAGTGCTGAACCTTCTACTCAACCGTGATATTACCGGCTTAGATCCCACTCTTACATTATAGTACATAGTTCAGTAACGTGTACTCTCATCCTACACACTTACATATATCAGTTATGTAGTAATCTTCCATGCTCAGAGTTAGCTAAAAAAAAAAAAAAGACAACTGCCCAGATAAGGTATGTGTGGCTCGGAGGACTCAGCTGATCGAAGACCTGATATCTTAGTGAGTCGGCCATTTGCATTCCAGGCTGAATTTCGACAGCGTTCCTCACTGTCTGGACAGTATATTTACTATGTGTAGTGGGTGTTGATGATGATTCCACCACGGGAGATGAAAAGTTCCTCCACATGAGCCTTATTTCTCCTTCGCTCTAGATTGAGAGAGAGACAAAAATGATCAACCTATTCTCGACCGTCCATTTATGCTGCTGTATATCTGCTTGTAATTATTGTACTGATTTGTTCAGTGTATAGCTGGAGAAGTGACTGTATTTGTTGTGCCAGTCTCCTTAAGTAGATGGTGGCATGTTACATGTAGCCCTGTGAACGAAATGTCAAGGTAAGGTACTTCTGTAGTACGACGGTACAGGCCGTAAATACGACCTTAGGACACGACATTAAAGACCCTTGAGCACGGCTGTACGACCCTTGGTTATGATGTGGTGATCTTTCACATGACCCTTAATGGTCAGGTAAAGAGAACAGACCATTATACATAAGGGTCATTCAGTCCCGCCTATGGGTCATACAGTCGTGCTCAAGGGTCCTACACTTGTGCTCAGAGGGTTAAGTACCTCCAGGTTGCAGTGGTCGGCTCTGTCGTCACTATCATGGTTTCAAAAAGCTAAGGTTTTCAAAACCTATCCATCTGTATCATCAAGGTTCTCGCTAGTTACCATTTATGAGGTCTTCATATATAGATTTCAAAATATCATCACATCTACTATTGATATTTATGGTTTATGTGAATATATAGCTGAGAGCTCAGTCTTTGTATCTATTTTTTCTAATATTTTTTGTTTTTCATTTTACAGGTAATGTGTTGAGAATCTCCAGAATGCCAAACATCAAGCAACTGAGGAGTTGGTAGGTTCATAGGTTTATATACTTATTTTTTTGATATATTGAGTTACCTACCAATTGTCATGAACTGTCTAGCGAGCATGACCAGTTTACTAACCTGCATGTTATTTTGCTGACGAAACAGAAACAATTCCAGTTATAGACATAATTCCTGTGCCAATATTTTTTTTTCTCAAAAGTTTATTCTCAAGAGAAAGTGACCCCATCTATATTACGGTTAGATATCGGTACCATGATATTACCAATTTCACAACGTTTGGTATTAATGAACAATGCAGTTTAACACTAAACTAACCTAAGTCTAAACTATAAGGCTCAAATACATTCATTTCCTCTCTGAAATATGTCTTACATTGTTCATCGTCGTCCTCAAGACTCACACCATTTTCTCGTCTACTTCTAGCTCCTAGTAAGAATCTAACAAGCAACGAGCAACATGCCAAGCAAAATAGTTGGAATATGGCATCCAACATGCCCTCCGCTTGCAAGCCAAAATAGTTAACACCTGCCAACCAACATCGCCTCCACACAGTGCAGTCAGTTGACTACCGGTTTACCGAAACAACCAACACGGCCTCACATCCATATTGACTACCACATCTCCAAACCATCAACCACTTTAGTCATTTTACCAAGACCATGGTACCTAACTAAACCATCATGGCCACATTATCAACCACGGCTATCATGGCCACTTGACTCACCATCGTGGCCATATAACCAACAGAACGTGGCCATCTCACTAACTACGTTTCTGCTAAAGTAGTTAAATCGTCTTCAAGATTATTTGAATCATATCTATAAACTATCGATCCCGTAATCACTCACTTTGTTTGACTTATAATATCATTTCATCATCATCATCATTAGTAAAGCCATTGATTTTGCCGCCTGTACGACCCATGAAGTTAGGACGAATGAACATGAAGACACAAGCCTTGAACACGACGTCACCGTCCATGAGTACGACGACACGACACATGAGGACTCCGGTACGAGCCTTAAACACGACCACACGACGCTCGAGCACGATGGAGCGTCATCATCAACGTGTGCTTACTGATAGGCTGCCACTATCGTCATGTCATTACAATAGGCATCATCATCAGGAATCTTAATTACTATGATTCTTATCATATTTTTCGGTAATCACTTAATTGCCTTCACGTATAACATTATCTTAACTCATAACATCAGTGTCAGGTTTGATTAGTATCATTACTACTACCATCATTCTTGTTATACGCATTGCTCTTATTATCATCAGAGTCACTGTCATTATCATTACTATTACTATCGCCATAATCACCATTATCACCATAGCTATAATCATCGCTGTCTTCCTAACTGTTATTTTCATGATTATTACGGTGAATGTCATTATCGTCACTATCATCATTACCTTTGCCATCATCATCCGTGTGTGAACCTCTGAACTTTATATCAAGAGGAAGGAGGAAGCAAAGGTCACTGTGGGCTGTGCTGTAGTGGGCAGACGCGCTAACTGCGGGCCCTCGGTTCTTGTTGGGTACATCAGCCCGGCGCTACCTGCACTGTAAACAGACATTCAACTTTCCTACCATTCTTGGAGCGAGCAAGGCCTTCTTCTCCTCCTTCCCATACTCTTCCTCCTCCTCCTCCTCCTCCATCTCTCATCCTCTCTTTGATTGACGATCCACTCAAATCAATTACACTACATCTTTATAGATTTTTTTGGCATCAGTCCCTTCAACATGAAATGACAACCCTTGAGTACAGTGGTGTGACCCTTGAATACCAGGACATAACCCTTGAGCACCTGCGTTAGAAACGCTGAGCACGACTAAACAGCCCTTGAATACGAACTTATGACACTTTAGCACAAAGGCTGAAACCCATGAACATGACAGTACAAGTGGTTATAATGGCTCTGCCACCATTACTCAAGCTTGGGTCGCACCGCTGTTATCAAGTATCTAGTTCAAGGATAAAAGCGAACCTCATTCGTTTAGCAGTCTTCCTTGGTGATAATCATCCATGAGAAAATTTTTCGACCAATAATTAATCTTTCTACCTATAAACATGTCATTATTCTCTAATATATTTCACAAAAGTTTTTACCAGCATTACCATTCTTGTTGACATTCAGATTGGTAAATGCTCCATCCCAGATGACATTTCAAATGATAAATGCTCCATCCCAGAAGACATTCTAATGAATATATGGTGCATCCCAGATAGGCGTTCTAATGGATAAAAGCTACATCCCAATTGATATTCCAGTGGATAAATGCTCCATCCCAGATGACATTCCACTGGGTAAATGCTCCATCCCAGATGACATACCACTGGATAAATGATCAATCCTAGATGACATTTCAGCGAATATATTCTCCACATTTGTTGGTATTCTAATAGACAAATACTTCATTACAGTTAATAGTCTAGTGGACGAAATATTCCATTCCATCTGACAGTGAAGGCTAAATGCTGTTGACCTTTCGATCAATAGTGTATCGTCTGGTGCTGAGTGCTGTTGACCTGTGGCAGGGACGCTCTCCTGTTACCACGGCAACGCGTCAGTATTGCCCTAGGGCAGGGGGAAGGGAGCGGGTGGCGGGGTCTTGCCTCACGACCTATGCTGCATTATGAGAGATGAATAATGGGAGTTAATGGTGTGTGTATGAGGAATTACCTATTAGTGCTCTACGGGGAAGAAGTTTTGCACTCGTGGCGACCCATCTCTTGAACATTTTCTACTATCATTAAACCTTCATAAATCTACGTATGTCTGTGTTAACCATGTCCTCAGTCATCTTCTTCCCACTCTGTTACTGTGATAGTACTTCTTTACGTCTTTTGTCTAACAAGTTTCACGTTTGATTTCATATCATGTCCTTTAGTTGCTCTATCCCTAATTCTTTCAAGAGCTTTTCACTGTCCATGTCATCGGCATATCTTAGAATTCTAGCTTAGAGATTGTGATCAGGTCACACCTCGCTTTTCTTTCTTCTGTGTGTGTAACTGACCAGTTATAATTATCCTATTTGTGCGGTCCGGGCAGGGTAGCTCAAATATCGATGGGCCTCACCGCTTTAACTTTATTATTCATCATCTTTTCAAATGCTGAATGTTGATGACATTTACAGTTTCATCAGTTATCATATTCCAGTCATCCACCAACCACCCTGATAGTAAAGAAGCACTTTTTCACATCCTTTTTATCAAAGTTGTTTCTTTACTTTATCCTATATGCTTCTTTCTTTATGCTCTGGTCGCACCGTTACAGCCATTCACGAAGAACTGATCGTGAGGTCTGTCATCGTTTATCCTCAGTGGTGTCCAAAGCAACATCTGCCAGCCTCTTTGTTTGGCTCAGTTTCCTTGTCCCATATCATTTAGTTCTGGCCTGATGCATGTTGTGAATTAGTTACTGAACATTTCCTTCAGCTCAAAGTTAAATCCTATTTTTTTTTTTTTTTTTTTTTTGCATATGGGCAGTTTTCTTCTTGATAATTCTCATGTGGTGGAGCTTTGGTGACATTAGAAATGTTTTCGACTGGCAAGTCCTTCTCCCACACCAGACTCCTCTAGTCATTTCGTCCATTCTCTGTGTCTCATACTAATTTTCTTTCTTTTTTCGTACATTTCCTCAGATTAGATTTCATCAGCCATGTATCTGGCCAACTGAGGAGCTCTTCTGGGTCTCTTTGCGATTTGATGCAATCCTCTCCATTCTTGACTTCTCTTCTGACCTTCGCACTACCCACAAGCATATCCCACCTGAATGAGGTGAGAGTTCGCTTCATCTGGTAAATAACTTACATAAATCAAGAATAATAGTGGTCTAAAGACTGCCCCCTGAGGTACGCCACTGGTGACCTCCGCCCATTTCAAGAATGTTCCTGTCATCTTTGTTTCCTCCTTCTTCCTACCATTAAGGTAAGGGGACAGGAGACTCCTTTATCTAAACCTGAAGACCCTACTTCTTCAGCAGCCTCGCGTGTAGTACAGGGTCAAATGCCTTCTAATGAACCAGATACACATAATTTACCCATCCTTGTCGTTTGTCCAAGGTGGAGCTCACTCTCATGGAAGCCTAACAAACTTGTCTCGTTTCGGTACTTTTTCCTTTACAACTAATCATCCATTCCCTTTCTGCTTATCACCTTTATTATTCTACCGACTAGACTTCTTAGTGAGACTGGTTTATGGTTTTCTTTCTTGAATCTAAGACAGACAAAATATTTGCCCTATTTTGCCTCACCTTTGGCATTACCCCTTCCTCTAGAGACATATTGAATATTAATTCAAGCGGCGCGTCAAACATACTTCATGCCCGTTTAGCTCCTATAGAGGGATTTCATCCGGACTATGTGCCTTACATAGATCAAGTGCATTTTGACAACTTGATTATGTCTCACCTGGTAATCAATGTCTATTCCCTGTCTCTGGTGGTAGGGCGATGATGTTCTCCATTTTGAAAACACTTATGACTTTATCATTCATTTCCTTGCATATTGCATCATGATCATTCCTAGTTATCCGTTTTGAATCCCTTAGCCTAATTACCTGCTCGTCACCCGATAGGGTACAAATGGGAATGGGAATACGAAGCAAGTTTTGAGGATGACAGAAATAAATGCAAGATGTGTTTAGCGGAAGATAAGAGTAAACGTTAGCATTATATTGAAGGATGTAACATAGCATTTGGGTTTGAATTAAGGGAAATACAATCATCAGTACTGCACTAATGAAACTGTTAAACTCTGGTGGTAATGTATGTGCATTTAGATAATTAGTGCCTCAAAATGTAAAGCCAGTTACACTTGTTAAAGCTATGATACAAGAACCTCACTGTGTATATATATATATATATATATATATATATATATATATATATATATATATATACACTTTCATACTATTCGCCATTTCCCGCATTAGCAAGGTAGCGTTAAGAACAGAGGAGTGGGCCTTTGAGGGAATATCCTCACCAAGCCTCCTTCTCTGTTCCTTCCTTTGGAAAATTAAAGAAAAAAAAAAGACGAGAGGGGAGGATTTCCAGCCACCTGCTCCCTCCCCTTTTAGTTGCCTTCTACGACACGCAGGGAATACGTGGGAAGTATTCTTTCTCTCCTATCCTCAGGGATATATATATATATATATATATATATATATATATATATATATATATATATATATATATATATATATATATATATATATATATATATATATATATATATATATATATATATATATATACGTATATATATATATATATATATATATATATATATATATATATATATATATATATATATATATATATATATATATATATATATATATATATATACGTATATATATATATATATATATATATATATATATATATATATATATATATATATATATATATATATATATATATATATATATATATATATATTTTTTTTTTTTTTATACTTTGTCGCTGTCTCCCGCGTTTGCGAGGTAGCGCAAGGAAACAGACGAAAGAAATGGCCCAACCCACCCCCATACACATGTATATACATACGTCCACACACGCAAATATACATACCTACACAGCTTTCCATGGTTTACCCCAGACGCTTCACATGCCTTGATTCAATCCACTGACAGCACGTCAACCCCGGTATACCACATCGCTCCAATTCACTCTATTCCTTGCCCTCCTTTCACCCTCCTGCATGTTCAGGCCCCGATCACACAAAATCTTTTTCACTCCATCTTTCCACCTCCAATTTGGTCTCCCTCTTCTCCTTGCTCCCTCCACCTCCGACACATATATCCTCTTGGTCAATCTTTCCTCACTCATCCTCTCCATGTGCCCAAACCACTTCAAAACACCCTCTTCTGCTCTCTCAACCACGCTCTTTTTACTTCCACACATCTCTCTTACCCTTACGTTACTCACTCGATCAAACCACCTCACACCACACATTGTCCTCAAACATCTCATTTCCAGCACATCCATCCTCCTGCGCACAACTCTATCCATAGCCCTACGCCTCGCAACCATACAACATTGTTGGAACCACTATTCCTTCAAACATACCCATTTTTGCTTTCCGAGATAATGTTCTCGACTTCCACACATATATATAAATATATATTACACATGACAGCTAGAGACTGAGTGTGAACGAATGTGGCCTTTGTTGTTTTTTCCTGGCGCTACCTCGCGCTCGCATGGGGGAAGGGGGTGCGATTTCATTTGTGGCAGGTTGGCGACATGAATGGATGAAGGCAGCAAGTATGAATATGTACACGTATATGTATGTATATGTCTATGTATGTATATGTATGTATACATTGAAATGTATAGGTATGTATATGTGCGTTTGTGGGCGTTTATGTATATACATGTGTATGTGGATGAGTTGGGCCATTCTTTCGCCTGCTTCCTTGTGCTACCTCGCTAACACGGGAGGCAGCGACTAAGTGTAATAAACAAATATATATATATATATATATATATATATATATATATATATATATATATATATATATATATTATTTATTTATCTATTCTATATATATCTTTTTTTCTTTATTTACATATCCGCCATTTCCCGCGCTAGCGAGGTAGCGTCAAGAACAGAGGACTGAGCCTTACAGGGAATATCCTCTGTTCCTTCTTTAGGAAAACTGAAAACGAGAGGGGAGGATTTCCAGTCCCCTGCTCCCTCCCCTTTTAGTCGCCTTCTACGACACGCAGGGAATACGTGGGAAGTATTCTTTCTCCCCTATCCCCAGGGATAATATATATATATATATATATATATATATATATATATATATATATATATATATATATATATATATATATATATATATATATATATATATATATATATATATATATATATATATCACTGAGCGAGCACTTTCATGGAACACATAATCCCCTCCGACAGCAGGAGTCGAGCCACTCCAATTTGTGTGGGAGCTGGGGATGTTGGCTAGGCTATGATATCTGTTAGCTTACCCAGCTCCCACACAAAATATATGTCCTAGCCCAAGCCAGTTTCCAGTCTATCGACCAGCCCCAAGAGGAGGATGAACAACTGGGTTAACTGTGGACCCGCTGCCACGACCAGGATTCGAACCTATGCGGACTCGACCCCGGGCGGTTCATGAATGCGTCACGGTCAGTAAGGCAAAACGCTGCACCAGTGAGGTCCACATTCTTCTTTGTGGAGACTTAGTGTATTAGTCACTGTGGATCAGTTCTCCTGGCTCTCACATGTTCGGTGCCTTGTTGATACAGGGAATTATCATGTATACATTCCAGGAACCTGCATCTCTATGACTATGTCTCCATGCGAAAAATTCTCTCAGTAGTCGAAATCTACCATGACCAGAACGCTGTCGTTCCTGAGAAACAAAAGTCCTGCTGCATCCTCCATCATCTTGATTCTTCTTCGTTGTTTTCATAGTGCAGCTGCTTTGGGTCACTACAATTTCCAGTCGTAATTCTTTCCATTATGAATTGTTTGAGAGGCCATCCCTCATCATTCCCTGGAACTCGATGCTGATCCATATTTAGAGACAATCTACCTTCACCACTCTGTATAATTCGTGGTATTCCTTGGCTGGATATCTCTCAAGAGAGACTAATTTGTGCTTATCTTTAGTGAGGTTGGTCTCCAATACTACAACTGTATCCGGGTTGATCATCCTGACTCGGTCTACGAACTCTAGCCCTTTACTGTTTACTACCAGTTCGTCCGCATTTGTTTACGTGATTTTTAATCTGAGTCTTGAACCACTTGACAAACTTGTTCTCCCTGGGTTAGTATTGGGAGGGTTGCTTTGCCCTCTAGGCCTCATTAAATTCCTCCTTTTTTCTTCCTCCCTGAGTGGATGCCTTATCTCTATCTCTCTCTTTTTCTCTCTTGCTCCTCCCTCGGTCTATCTCTTTTAAGGAACGCCCCTCTGAAATCATCCTTTTTGGCGAGTTTCTTAGCCTGTTTTAGCACCTTCTGGCCACACATCTCCATATCAGAGGTGTCTATCAGTGGCCGACCCTTTGTACCTTGCCTTTATCTACTGATTCTCTCAGCTTCTTTTATGTTTATTCTTGCATCAAGCAAGTCCACTGCACCAAGCAGCCTTCTAACTTCTTCCTCACCTCTTCTCTTCCCTTACCTCATCTTCCCCTTCCTTACATCTTCTTCCTCTTCCACCGCTTCTTCCTCTTCCTTACCTCTTCTTCCTTTTCCTTACCTCTTCTTCCCCTTCCTTACATCTTCTTCCTCTTCTACCGCTTCTTCCTCTTCCTTACCTCCTCTTCCCGTCCCTTACCTCCTCTTCCCCTTCCTTATCTCTTCCTCTTCTTCCTTACCTCTTCTTCCCCTTCCTTATCACTTCTTCCATCATTGCTTAGATGATCTTCATCTATCCCATTGACCGTAACTGACCTCCGTCTGTTGGTCGTAGTTGATTCTTTCCTAAATTTATTGTCACGTTTTATTTTATTACATCATCATATTACTTTGAAAACATGAATGCTATAGGTATACGCGCATCTTGTAACGTATTCAACTTTTCAGTTAATTTATTAGGAGAACTAAATTTCCTCAGATTGTATCCGCCTCCCACTTTATATAATCTATAAGCATGATCGATTGCGTGTATAATCACCTATTTGTACGGTACAGGAAGGGAATCTTATTCGCATGGGGCCCCCTTCTCTAGAACATTCTCTGTTATCATATAACTTTCTAAATTTCATATACTTTATTCAAGTCATCATCACTCATGCTATGAAAATACTTCTTCACTCCTTTCTTAACAAGTTCCCTGCTCCATTTCATGTTATGTCGTCCTCTGTATGTCCTGTCCCCACAATCTCTCGAACTGTTACTGTCTACGTCATCAGCACTTAACGTTTTCTGTGGTCGAACTTCATCAGCTGTGTGTTAGACCAGCACTGGAGCTTGTCCTGGTCCCATTATAGGTGGATGCAGTTCTCTTCGCCTTGTTCTTTCCTTGTGACTTTGCCGTCACCGGGAAACATACTCAGGGAGGAGTGCAGTCCATCCAGCAATTTACTCGCACAGATCAAGAAGAGATTATGACCTCAGTCCATTTCGAGAAGGCTCTACTGACTTACATATGACATTTGTTCAATTCTGTGAAGGTAATCTTTTATGTATCAATGCAATCTCCCTCTTATTCTTGCCTGAAGATACAACTTCTTTACCATCCTTTTGTGTGGTACAGTATCACATGCTTTCTCGCTCTCCAAATACAGACGATCCATCCAGAGGTTCGTTAGATATGATCTCCATTCCTGAGACCATGCTGTCTCTCACTTAGGTACCTTTACATTGGATGAAATCATCCATTTGCTTTCAGAGTAACTTTTCCAGTACAGTACAAACCGAGCTAGTTACGGAGTCTGGTCTGTGGTTAAGCGCCTCCTCACGGTATCCTGTCTTCCACTGAGTCCCTTGGCACTTTACATTTATCCAGCAACATCCTGAAACACATATCAAGTGGTATGTCAAGTGTATTTGCAGATATCTTAAGCTCATATGGAGATATTTCATCGGGACCATGAGCCTCATATGAGTCAAGTCCCTTTTGTAAAATGTTTACGTCTCTAGATACAGCAGTGCTGACTAAGATCTATTTCATCTCACCGTTGTTAGGATTATTGTATCTTCTAGTATGAAAACACTTTGGAATTTGTCATTTAATTTCTCGCATCGCAATAGATCATCTACAACTCTTTTCTACTTAAAAAGAATAGTCTTATCTGTTTGTAGACACGCCGATGAATTTGCCACCTTCCTACACCTAGGAGACTGATTCATTCATTTCCTTGGCAAGATAGAAACTGCTGGTTACCGGGGTAATATATATTCTGAGAAAAACTCATACTATTACATCCATCATATCATATCATATACTGTATATTCATGTACAACAAATAGTTGACAGACGCATATACACAGTTGAGAATAAGTCACTCATATCCTTACCAGGATAGGAATTACCGGATGCTGAAGTAATATATTTTCGGGAGAATGTTTTATTGTTGAACATGAAGGTTGTGTTGGCAATATGGGAAGTCTGAAGAGGATAAAATGGTTGAAGTAAATAGTCATACTACAGACCTGTGCCACTCCACAGTTCTCTCTTTCTTGCTCGTTATAAGACAACTTGAGCCTAATGAATTTGTGGAAAACTTTCAGACTGTTTCCTGTTTTGTCTATAACACTGTTTCTCTCACATTTTTCCTCCTTTCTTAACCTGTTATAGTCGTGTCTTGTTCTCCTGCACCGTGCAAATGCTTGCTGGCTAGTTTATCGGCTGCTTTTTTCCCCATAACACGTCAATATAAGTTTCTTTGGTTTTGACAACTTTTACTGAACTATTCCTCCCTTATTTCCCTACGTTCTGTTTCTGAGGTTAAAAGGACCCATGTTCCTGCCCCTTGCTTATAGATGTCAGTGAACCTTTCACCACAGTACCCTAGCTTGGGCTACAGAAAAATCCGTTCTCAAATAATGTTGTCATAGAGTGCTTGAGTCCTGTATAATTTCAACGACTATATTCCCTCTATGAGTTAGGTTCATGGTTGCTCTTTATGCATTCTTATTTACCACATAATCACATTCCAGCAATGCATGACCATTTCTTCCAATTGGTGTATCATGCATATTATGTATATTCTCAATATCCAAGCTGCTATGTGTGAGATGAGATCTGATGATTATGTTATTTCATTTCTTCTGTCTCTCGTATGCTCATCCTCACCTGGTATGGGATATTTTCATACATGCACTACAGGAACTTGTCTCCATGACTTTCTATCTCCATGGGAATCCAGGTTTCTCCAGTCACTCTATAACACAAATCTCCCACTATCACTACTTCACCATCTTTGGGAAGTACGAATTTTACTGCTTCATGTACCATCCACATTGTTCCAGTTTTGTTATCATCGTATCTTTACTTTGGTTCATTAAAATTCTTTGAAAGATTACATACCACCAACACCATTATGCCCTAGTTTCCTCAGTTAATTTTCCCCTAAGTATTGCTTAAATGGGCCATTTACAAGCACACACACACACACACACACACACACACACACACACACACACAGACACACACACACACACAGGGCTATAACTAGAGCATGCTTCTCAAACTTGGTCACCGCACCTTAAGATACACAAAAAGTTAATAGAGAAGGTCCAGAGGAGAGCAACAAAGTTCCAGAATCAAGTAAACTAATTTACAGGAAAACGTTACAAGCTTATAAAATTGCCCATCTTGGAAGAGAGAAGTGAACAATTCTACGAACGATGTCGCAATAGAGCAGCAACCAGAGGACATAACATGAAAATGAGCAGGAAATTTGCTGAAAACGATTTAATAAGTAGATTTACAGTGCACGGGTTGGGGATGAAATACATGAAATGACTGACTACATGATTAATGTAGTCACATTACAGAAATTTAAGAAATGATAATAGGAAATCATAGATGAATGCACACGCACTTTCTACTGGTCTTTGTGATGTAGTGGTTAACGTTAGTGATCCTACGTCAACATCGGCCCCTTCGAGGTCAGGCCCACATAGGTTCGATTCCAGGATGTGGCAGTCGCCCCAAACCCAACCCAGGTGTTCCTCCTAACACCCCCCCCCCCCCACACACACACACACAGGAGGATAGCATAGGTGGTACCAGAATTAAGAGAGATGAATTACAGGAAAAGTCGAGAAGCTTATTGTGAACAAGAGAAGAGTGAGGGATGACGTAATCATAACCTTCACGCTTTTAAAGCAGGCCGGTGATGTAAACAGTAAACAATTCTCATAAAGATGAAGCGATAGAACAACCAGGGGACAAGGGAGGATATGAAGCACGGGGCTTAATGGAAGAATAAAGAATAACCAAGTACTGTTCTGTTACATAAGAATGGAGGATGACTGGAGTGAACTGTACAGTGTATAAGAATCTAAAATGTTGTGCACTGTGGAGAATGATCAAATCTGAGTTCCTTAGAGTGAAAAACTCCCTCCTCGCACAGTACCCATTTATCGACTATTCCCGGGGATGAGTATGTGTGTGTGTGTGTGTGTGTGTGTGTGTGTGCGTGTGTGTGTGTGTACGAATAAAAACACGGTACGTTCAGAAATGCAAGAGACAAGGCAAAATTACTGTAAAACTCCTTCCCTGTTACATCCAGGTAGTATTTACAAACACCGCTCACACACACACACACACACACACACACACACACACACACACACACACACACACACACACACACACACACACACACACACACACACACACACACACACACACACACATACACACACACACACACACACGATGGCACTGGAAATGATAACCAGAATGCAAATGGATGATCACTTGCGAACAAGGAACTATCCTAGTAAGAGAAGACAACACGGGTTCGAAGAAAACCGCTCATGTCTAACGAACTTCATAGATAAAAGGAAGCAAAGAAAACGAAGCGAAAGAATAAGAAATTCTTTTTTTTCCACTAGTTCCGACTGTCTTCTTGAGGAGATCAGCTTTCAGTCTTCCTTGCTACATTTTACCCAACTGCAACTGTGGAGAACACGAACCTTATAGACGTCTGTGAGTGAGTGATCTCTGTCTTAGGCAATTGATATGGCTGGGTGGAAGGCGTATATCTGGACCATCAGAGAACATTTGACTATTTTTACTACATCAGAGGACGATAAAGAAGTTGGATCTTCGTGCAGAAACAATGTGAGGAACTACATCGATGAATAGAAGATTGCCTTAGTGGAAGGCAACGAAAGATCTGTTTCTGAGAAGTTTTCTCGTAATAGGCTTGAGTTACTAATGGTGTGCTGTAAGGTTCACTGCTGAGGCCATTATTTTTCTTCCCCTTATGGAAATGAATTGTCGGAAGGATTATTCTTCAATATGAACGTGCTTGCTGATGATGCCAGAGTCACGAGGAGATTAGAAAGCGAGGAGGATTTCACCAACTTGCACAAGGACTTCAACAAACTCCAAAGTGGATCTGATATATGAATATATGGTTGATGAAATCCAAACCTAAGAAAGAGCAAAACATTTTTGATGGGACGTAGGGAGGGGAGATCAGTGAGTGAACTGTCTACCATGGAAGAAACTATAGGAGTCAGTGTGCGAAAGGAACTTGGTTGTCGACATTGTATCTAACCAGTTTCCAGAGCCCTACTTTAGGAGAATGAAAACGTAAACCAACGGTCTGCTGGCAACCATCAGAACTGCATACAAGTATGGATAAGCAAGCTCTTCATATCGAATATTAGGTCAAAACTAGAATATGCTTCTCAGGCTTGATTAGCACGTTCAAAGAAGCCCAAAGATCTAATAGGGGAGGCCCAGAGAAAAGCAACGAAGATGGTACCGGGATTAAGAGGACCAAGTTGCATAGAGGGAGAGAGAGAGAGAGAGAGAGAGAGAGAGAGAGAGAGAGAGAGAGAGAGAGAGAGAGAGAGAGAGAGAGAGAGAGAGAGAGAGAGAGAGAGAGAGAGAGAGAGAGAGGTAATGGATGACTTGATAACACCCTTTAAGCTCTTACACCAGTTTGATGACATCAGCAGAGAACACTTCTTCAAAAGATCCACAGATGGAGTAACTAAAAGCCATAACATGAAAGAAAGCAAGAATATTGTTGGAAAAAGATGTAAAGAAGTACTTTTTTACCATATGAGAGTATTGGATGATTGGAATAAACTGATTAACGAAGTTATGAATGCCGTCAGTGTACGTGAAGTTTTAAAAGTTATGTGAGAATAGAGAATGTTCAAAGATAAGTGGCCCCACAAGTGTAGAATTTCTTCTCCGTACCGTATATATAGTTAACAAATGGAGAATTACAGACGCAAAGACACACACACGCGAGCGCGCGCAAGACTCGGTGTCACTATCTTCGTAAACTTCACTCAGGCTTTCGACTTGGTAAACCATAACATCATCATAAAGAAATCATCGACCTTGGACCATGTGGGCGTCTCGTCTCTTAGCTGGCGGACCGAGGTTGGATGGGGGGGGGGGGGCGCGCCTATCACTTTGACATCACTACCCGTAACGTGTAGTGCACCACATGGCACCAAGATGAGGCCACTCTGCTTCCTCATCCTTATCAATGACGCCTAAGGCTCTTCATCACATCATTAACCACCTTCAGGAGTGGACTGCGGCCAATGAAGTCACCGCCAACCATACTAAGACTTTGATGATGCACTTAAACCAGTGTGCAGACAATATCCTGCCCACAGACATCACACGAGACCCCGACATCCTCCGGTTTGTCAGAGACTTTAAACTTCTTGATGTCACTATGGACGACGGTTTAAACTGGAAGTCATAATCAGTATTATCATCAAACCTTCCTCATACCGTTTGTACCTCCTTCGTCGACTGAAATAGCTTGGCGTCCCACCATTTGAAGTTAGGGATGTCTATACCGTCTCTATCTACCTATCACCTATGTATACTTAGCCTGGTCCTCCTCACTCACATTTATACAAAGGGGAAAACTAGAAAGAACACAGGAAAGGGCATTCACAATCATCCTAGGCTCATCTTACACCAGCTACTAAGAGAGTTTCATCTTGCTGGAGCCTCATCTTGCTGAACCTGTTCACTCTCTCCGACCAACACCAGCAGCTCACACGGCAGTTTGGCAGTAAACTGCTGACACCCACGTCACAGAAACCTCCTACCCCTGACGACCTTCCACTACGGACCGCCGCTCGTCACCACATTTAACTTATCATAATCAGAGCTCGTACAGACAGATGCCTACCATTATGAGCGTCATAAACAATCCATTGAACAAGTGCATAGATAAACAAGGAAACAGCTCAGTTTTCTCTTAGTTAGGCTGTTATGTTAATTACTGTATTATTGTAACTTATCATCACATAGTGTTCAGCTGTGTGTATAAAATATAAATCATAGTATTTACTCTGTAAACATTCTTGTATATCTGCTACCGTGATCATCTAGATGTACCTCACTCACGTGCTTATCCAGAGCCTTAAAGTATCCAGCACACCTTGATCTTAACCTCTTTTATGGTTAGTTAACTAGTTACTATCATGGCCTCCCACGTCTGTAATAGCTATGATATCCCAACTGTGTATTTTTAGCAGAATGGCTGACTACATTAAAAATAAAAACGTTATTCATTCATTTTACGTTCAGTAAATACAAACGTATTCGTCTTCTTCCATTAGATGTTATAAAATTTAAGTTGTTCAGTTGTCTGAGGAACATACAGCCTCAGGCAAACACAAAACACTCCGACCGGGAAAACATGCATCTCTCATCGTAAGCGTGGGCCTTGCAACACAAACAGGAATCTCTCAACACAAATACAGCCCTGCAACACAAATACAGCCCTTTTAACACAAGCATTGGTCCCTTTATACTAACAGGCATCCCCCAATTCAAGCTCGAACCCTTCAAAACAAGCAAGGCACCTAAACACAGGTACAGGCCCCTCAAGCAAATAACACCTCTCAACCCAAGAACAGGCCCGTGGGTGGGTACGAGCACGGGTCTCTGAAAACAAGCACCAGCACTTAACACGTGCATGTGTCTCTCAACATAGGCACGCACCGCTAATCACAAACACAGCCCCGTCAACACAAGTACGCACTCTTGAACACAAGCACAGATCTTTCAGCACAAGCACAAGCCCCTCTACATAACCACGCATATCGCAACACATGAATGCATCCCTCAAGAAAATCACAAAACAGACCCCTTAACACAAACATGCCTCCCTCAACACAACCATAGGTCCTTTGACACAAGCAAATGCGCACCCCTGAACTCAGGGACTGGCCTCTCAACACAAGTATGGACCTTTAGGCATATGCACGAACCCTTTCAACACAAGCGCAGGCCACTTAACACTAGCAGAAGTCCCTCATCAAAAACATGAATTCCTCAATACAACCACAGACCTCTCAACACAAGTACAAGACCCTCAACATAAGTATGTGTCTCTCAACATAAGCATCTGCCTCTCAATATAAGCATATGCCCTTCAACACAAGAATGATCACCTCAACACAAGAATGATCACCTCAACACAAGAATGATCACCTCAACACAAGAATGATCTCTCAACACAAGAATGATCACCTCAACACAAGAATGATCACCTCAACACAAGAATGATCACCTCAACACAAGAATGATCTCTCAACACAAGAATGATCACCTCAACACAAGAATGATCCCTCAACACAAGAATGATCACCTCAACACAAGAATGATCCCTCAACACAAGAATGATCCCTCAACACAAGAATGATCACCTCAACACAAGAATGATCACCTCAACACAAGAATGATCACCTCAACACAAGAATGATCTCTCAACACAAGAATGATCACCTCAACACAAGAATGATCACCTCAACACAAGAATGATCACCTCAACACAAGAATGATCTCTCAACACAAGAATGATCACCTCAACACAAGAATGATCACCTCAACACAAGAATGATCACCTCAACACAAGAATGATCACCTCAACACAAGAATGATCCCTCAACACAAGAATGATCACCTCAACACAAGAATGATCACCTCAACACAAGAATGATCACCTCAACACAAGAATGATCACCTCAACACAAGAATGATCACCTCAACACAAGAATGATCACCTCAACACAAGAATGATCACCTCAACACAAGAATGATCACCTCAACACAAGAATGATCTCCTCAACACAAGAATGATCACCTCAACACAAGAATGATCACCTCAACACAAGAATGATCACCTCAACACAAGAATGATCACCTCAACACAAGAATGATCTCTCAACACAAGAATGATCACCTCAACACAAGAATGATCACCTCAACACAAGAATGATCCCTCAACACAAGAATGATCACCTCAACACAAGAATGATCACCTCAACACAAGAATGATCACCTCAACACAAGAATGATCACCTCAACACAAGAATGATCACCTCAACACAAGAATGATCCCTCAACACAAGAATGATCCCTCAACACAAGAATGATCACCTCAACACAAGAATGATCACCTCAACACAAGAATGATCACCTCAACACAAGAATGATCTCTCAACACAAGAATGATCACCTCAACACAAGAATGATCTCTCAACACAAGAATGATCACCTCAACACAAGAATGATCACCTCAACACAAGAATGATCTCTCAACACAAGAATGATCCCTCAACACAAGAATGATCCCTCAACACAAGAATGATCCCTCAACACAAGAATGATCTCTCAACACAAGAATGATCTCTCAACACAAGAATGATCACCTCAACACAAGAATGATCCCTCAACACAAGAATGATCACCTCAACACAAGAATGATCACCTCAACACAAGAATGATCACCTCAACACAAGAATGATCACCTCAACACAAGAATGATCACCTCAACACAAGAATGATCACCTCAACACAAGAATGATCTCTCAACACAAGAATGATCTCTCAACACAAGAATGATCACCTCAACACAAGAATGATCACCTCAACACAAGAATGATCACCTCAACACAAGAATGATCACCTCAACACAAGAATGATCACCTCAACACAAGAATGATCCCTCAACACAAGAATGATCACCTCAACACAAGAATGATCCCTCAACACAAGAATGATCCCTCAACACAAGAATGATCACCTCAACACAAGAATGATCACCTCAACACAAGAATGATCACCTCAACACAAGAATGATCTCTCAACACAAGAATGATCACCTCAACACAAGAATGATCACCTCAACACAAGAATGATCACCTCAACACAAGAATGATCCCTCAACACAAACACTGGCCCCTCAAGAGAAGCATTGGCTCCATAACAGAAATAAGGAGCTCTTAAGACGAGCAAGGCTCACTCAACGCAAACACAAATCCCATAACACAAGCACGCACCCCTCAACACAAACATGGGTACCCCCTAACACAAGCGCGGGTCCCTTAACTCAAACGCAGGCCCTTCTTCACAAACATGCATCTTACAACACAAGCACAGTTCCATCAAGCCAAGCATGGGCCCCTCAACACTTTTATGTACCCCTCGGAGCAAGCACGGGCCGCTCAACACATGCATGCACCCCTCGGAGCAAGCACGGGCCCCTCAACACATGCATGCACCCCTCAAAGCAAGCACGGGCCCCTCAACACATGCATGCACCCCTCAAAGCAAGCACGGGCCCCTCAACACATGCATGCACCCCTCAAAGCAAGCACGGGCCCCTCAACAGAAGCACGCACCTCTCATCACAAACGCACTCCCACCTTACTCCCACGAACCTTCCCCGAAATGCACCCCAGAAGTGAGTCTCCTATTTCTCGACGCACCTCGACGCCTGCTCCCTACGAAGGGTTGACGGATTACGCCCCCCAACCTTCTCCCTCCACCCAATACGCACCCTATACACACTGCCCCCTGATATACCTTCCACAACCCCCCCCACCCCCCACCTCCCACAGCACGCCCCACACGAACTACCTCCATCTTACGCGCATGACCACTGGACCCTCCACACATTACCCCTCCCATGTACCATACACACACTACCCTCTCATGTACCACACACACTACCCCACCTATGTACCACACACTACCCTCTCATGTACCACACACATTGCCCCTTCCATGTACCACACACACACTACCCGTCCCATGTACCACACACACACTGCCCCTCCCATGTATCACACACACTACCCCTCCCATGTACCACACACATACTACTCCTCACATGTACCACACACACACACTACCCCTCCCATGTACCACACACACTACCTCTCCCAAGTGCCACACACACTACCCCTCCCATGTACCACACACACTACCCCTCCCATGTACCACACACACTACCCCTCCCAAGTACCACACATATTACCCCTCCCATGTACCACACGCACACTACTCCTCCCATGTACCACACACACTACCCATCCCATGTACCACGTACACTCTCGCGCCTGGCTTGAGCATCATCCTCCAGCAGCAGTTGGTGGTGGTGGTGACTCCAGATCAACTCAAAACATTTCTGGTATTTTGACTTGAAGGGGGGGCTTGCATTACTAGCAGCCCCTGGGACGGGGCCTAAGAATATCTAACAGTCCCTATGGTGGGGACTTTGTATGTTTAGAAGCACCGGGGGTGGAATCTAGTATGTTTGTCAGCCCCTGACGGAGGGTCTTCCATGATATGTTAGGCAGCTCCAGGGTTGGGGCTTAGCATATCCGGCAACCCCGGAAAAGTGGGGCTTAGTAGTATGTTTGGCAGCCTCGGGGTGTGGTACTTGGTGTGTTTAGTCGTTGGTGTGAGTGTGGGTGTGGGTGTGGGTGGTGGTGAGGGATGACCACACTGTGGTGGGCGAGGGGTGGGGGAGGGGAAGGCCTTAGTGCAGGCCCCTGGTTTGAAAATTGACATCTCCTTGTGCTTGAACCTACGACCCTTGAGTTCGACGATACGACCCTTGGGTATGGTCAGAGGTCACGCCAGCAATACAAGGGGCAAAACCTTGTGCTCAAGAGCCTTACCGTCGTACTCAAGGATCTTACCACTGTGCTCACAAGGCCGTGCTTGAGAGCTACACCGTCGTGCTCAAAGGATCGTGCCAGTCATGACCAAGGGTCGTACCGTCGTGGTAAATGGGTCGTACCGTCATGTTCAATGGGTAGTACTGTCATGTTTAATCGGTCGTACCATCGTTCTCAAGGGTCTTACCGTCGTGTTCAATGGGTCGTAGTGTCCTGCTCACGAGTTCTTGACGTCGTGCTCGAGGAATTGAACATTCATGAACATCTGGTGTGAGGTGCAGTTATGAAGTGCCATAATTACGGCCGCCAAAGGAGCCTCAGATAATCTTACCTGAACACCAGTGTCAGCCATGTTGCCTTCAGGAAGACATTGACTCAGACAGGTGTAAGAATAAGGTTGATACTCAGTGTAATGATTTGACCCTAACTGTAAAACACCCAGTGAAACGACTAGTTGTGACTGTACAATACCTTTAATCGTAAAATGTCAGTTGGAATGATTGGTTACCAGAAGTAACAGTATTCGTAACAGTGGTCGAGCCAGCAGTAACAGCAGCAGGAGCATCAGTCACACCAGCAGTGACAGGGGCAGTGGTAGTAGCAATCGAACCGGCAGTAAGAGCAGCAGTGGTAGCAGCTGGAGCAGCGCTAACAGTAGCAAAATTAGCAGCCACACCAGCAGTAACAGTAGCAGTAGTAACAACAGTAACAGTGATAACAGTAGCAGAAGTTATACCAGCAGTAAAAGTAGCGTCATGTAACAGCTGTAACGGTTGTGACAGCAGTAACATCTTCAGGAGGAGCACTTATAGATATAAGCAAAAAATCCTTTGATAACATGAATGGTCACTTGAACCTTTGATTATCAAAGAAATGATATAATTCCACATATAAACGTTATGTTTAGAATGTAGATAGTTCATAAAGCATCTGGAAAAGGCCTAGATAAAGGTGAAGTTCATCTAAACGTAAAACTCATTTTCTCTCCACTCACATTATGATTCAAGTGACCGATAAATGAATGTCATAACTTCACGAGATCTTTCAATAGAGCAGGAACGACAGCAACATTAGTAGTAACAGGAGGAGGGACAATAACAGAAGCAGTAATAGCAACAGTAGCAGCAGTAGAAGGGGTAGTAACGGTAGAAGTGGTAACAGTAGGAGAGTCAATAACAGAAACGACAGCAGCATTAGTAGCAGCAGTAGTGGCAGCATTAGTAGCAGCAGTAGTGGCAGCATTAGTAGCAGCAGTAGTGGCAGCAGTAGTGGCAGCAGTAGTGGCAGCAGTAGTAGCAGCAGTAGTGGCAGCATTAGTAGCAGCAGTAGTGGCAGCATTAGTGGCAGCAGTAGTGGCAGCATTAGTAGCAGCATTAGTGGCAGCATTAGTAGCAGCAGTAGTGGCAGCATTAGTAGCAGCAGTAGTGGCAGCAGTAGTGGCAGCAGTAGTGGTAGCAGTAGTGGCAGCAGTAGTGGCAGCAGTAGTGGCAGCAGTAGTGGCAGCAGTAGTGGCAGCATTAGTAGCAGCAGTAGTGGCAGCATTAGTAGCAGCAGTAGTGGCAGCAGTAGTGGCAGCAGTAGTGGCAGCAGTAGTGGCGGCAGTAGTGGCAGCAGTAGTGGCGGCAGTAGTGGCAGCAGTAGTGGCAGCAGTAGTGGCAGCAGTAGTAGCAGCAGTAGTGGCAGCAGTAGTGGCAGCAGTAGTGGCGGCAGTAGTGGCAGCAGTAGTGGCAGCAGTAGTGGCGGCAGTAGTGGCAGCAGTAGTGGCAGCAGTAGTGGCAGCAGTAGTGGCGGCAGTAGTGGCAGCAGTAGTGGCAGCAGTAGTGGCGGCAGTAGTGGCAACAGTAGTGGCGGCAGTAGTGGCAGCAGTAGTGGCAGCAGTAGTGGCAGCAGTAGTGGCAGCAGTAGTGGCGGCAGTAGTGGCGGCAGTAGTGGCAGCAGTAGTGGCAGCAGTAGTGGCGGCAGTAGTGGCAGCATTAGTGGCAGCAGTAGTGGCAGCAGTAGTGGCAGCAGTAGTGGCAGCAGTAGTGGCAGCAGTAGTGGCAGCAGTAGTGGCAGCAGTAGTGGCAGCAGTAGGGAGAGCAGTAGTTGATGCAGTAACAACAATAACAACAACATTAACATTAGTTATGAGAACAATATAAGTAACAGCAGCAGCAGCAGTCGCACCATCAGTGACCACAACAGCAGAAGTTGTAACACCATTTGAAGTAGGAGTAACAGCATTTCTAAGAGCAGTAACAGCAATAGTAACACCAGAGGTACTAACGGTGACAAAAGCTGTAACAACATTCATACGAGCAATAACACCAGCAGTTGTGGGATCAGTAGCAACAGCCCTGGTAGAAACTGTATCAATAGCAGCTACACGCACAGTGATGATAACAACAGTAGGGACCGCTGTAACATTAGTCGTGCGAGCTGTAACAACAGAAGTAACGACAGTCGTAGTAGCAGCATTATCAGTAACAGTAATAACAGTGGTAGTGGTAGTCTTGTGATAATGGTCGTCATTATGTTGATAATAACAGTAGTAGTGGTAGTCTTGTGATAGTG
Source organism: Panulirus ornatus (assembly GCF_036320965.1). Classification (NCBI taxonomy): domain Eukaryota; kingdom Metazoa; phylum Arthropoda; class Malacostraca; order Decapoda; family Palinuridae; genus Panulirus; species Panulirus ornatus. The sequence goes on from NC_092225.1 coordinate 2,081,372, forward strand.
GTCGTCAGTATGTTGATAATAACAGTAGTAGTGGCAGTCTTGTGATAGTGGTCGTCATTATGTTGATAATAACAGTAGTAGTGGTAGTCTTGTGATAATGGTCGTCATTATGTTGATAATAACAGTAGTAGTGGTAGTCTTGTGATAATGGTCGTCAGTATGTTGATAATAACAGTAGTAGTGGTAGTCTTGTGATAATGGTCGTCATTATGTTGATAATAACAGTAGTAGTGGTAGTCTTGTGATAGTGGTCGTCATTATGTTGATAATAACAGTAGTAGTGGTAGTCTTGTGATAGTGGTCGTCATTATGTTGATAATAACAGTAGTAGTGGCAGTCTTGTGATAGTGGTCGTCATTATGTTGATAATAACAGTAGTAGTGGCAGTCTTGTGATAATGGTCGTCAGTATGTTGATAATAACAGTAGTAGTGGCAGTCTTGTGATAATGGTCGTCATTATGTTGATAATAACAGTAGTAGTGGTAGTCTTGTGATAGTGGTCGTCATTATGTTGATAATAACAGTAGTAGTGGTAGTCTTGTGATAGTGGTCGTCATTATGTTAATAGAAAAGTAACAACGTTAGCACCAAGAACAGTAACAAGGGCAGTAACAGTAGTTCAGGAGAGGAGAAATGTGAATAACAGGGACTTAAGAAGACTAGCAACGGTGGCAGGAACAACACTGACAACAGCAACGGCAATAAGTCGTGGTGGTAATAGATATAAAAACAACAGTAACGACATTTGTAGAAACGGAAGCAGCACCATGACGTCGGTGATAGATGCAGTGACGACAACAACAAAAGCAGTGGTGGCAGAAGCAACAAAAACTAGCATCAATGTTAAGAGCAATGACAACATCATTGGAAACACTGTCAGAAGAAACAGGTATGGGAGTGTGGGAAACAGTGACAACAAAAACAACAGTAGTAGTGGCAGGACCGGAAGCAATGACAACAAAAACAACAGTGGTAGTGGCAGGAGCAGTGTTGGAAGAAGGTGAGAACGACTACAGCAGTGCCAGCAATAGTACCATGACAGCACTGTTGGTAGTTAAACCTAGAACAGTAGTTCTAAAACCAGGCTTAAACAGTAACGTGACATTAGCAGTAACAAAAGTAACAGTAACAACGAGAGGCAGTAACAGGAAAAAACAGCATCTGCAGCAAGCATAAAGCTATGCCAACAGTAACAGCATCTGCAGCACGTGTAAAGACGTACCAACAGTAACAGTATCTAAAGCAAATATAGAGCTGTATTAACAGTAACAGTATCTTCAGCAACAGTAGAACAGTAACATCAGTAATCGCTGTGTTCGCTGCTACATTTACAGTATCAACACATGTAGCGGCGTCAGTCCTTGTTAAGGCAAAAGTAGCCGTCATAGCGTTACAAGTAGCAGCCGTGAACAGAAGCAGTAACACCAACAGTAACGGTTGTGACAATAACAGCAGTGACAGTTGTGACTGAAAAGTCGTGATGATAACGTCAGAAACAAGCAGCAGTAACAACAGTAATATAAGAAGCATCACTATCAGATGTAACAGCAGTAACAGACTCTGTAACGGCAGCAATAACGTTAGGAACAACAGTTAGAAGGTGTAACGATAGTTCTGTAACAGAAACTATAACGATTTCATCAACGGTAGTTATGAACAGAGTATCAATACTAAAAGGTGCAATAGCATCAACAGTAACACTATAAACGGAGACAGTAACATCTGTAGTAACAATACTAACGGAGGAAACAGTAGCATCAACAGTCATGACAATACCGGACACAGTAGCATCACGAGTATCAGAACTAACAGAAACAGGACCAACAAAAACAGTCGTAATCCCATCAGAAATGGTAGTAACGCCAACAGAAATGGTAGTAACGCCAACAGAAATGGTAGTAATGACAACGGAAATGGTTATTATAACAAAAGATATCAAGAGAAACATGTGATGCTGCCAAATGAAACAGTAATATCAACAAACAGAAACAGTAGCAGTCCCAGCAGAAACATTAGTAACGCCAACAAAACCAGCAATATTGCCAACATAAGTTGTGGCAACAATGGCATCAGTAACCGGTTACGTGATTACACATACGGATACTCTCTCTCTCTCTCTCTCTCTCTCTCTCTCTCTCTCTCTCTCTCTCTCTCTCTCTCTCTCTCTCGCTACTTAAGTAAATATTTTACGGAGGCAAATACAGAAGGAGGAAGGTGTATCCTGTACCCAGTGTTTTCTTGTGTGTATCGACCACAATGGCTGCTCTGTGTATCACGACCGAGTTGCCAGGTTGGTGGGTGTATTTACCTGGAGACGGGGTGTACCGCACGAACTGTGTGCGGACGTCTGTCTGTGTGTACCTAAGGTGTCGTTGCCCCCAAGGCTTGTGTAAGTGGCTGGAGGTTGAAAGGGGAGGAGGGTGTAGACTGCTGCTCCGTGTTGAATCTACTTGTTCAAGGTGAAAATTATTGTTTGCGTTTGAATTATAAGGAGGTCTATGGAGACTTTTATTATATCATGTCGTAGGCCCCGGTAACTGAAAAGAGTCTTCTCCGAGGCTAGGCCAGAAATGACATAAACAAGAGAGAAAAAATAGATAATTAGAGAGAGGAGAAGGAAAATGATCTATTTTGGAGGAGCTGGAACACCCGCCTTTCAAAAAGGGGGCAGGTCGTATCTGTTCCGGACACGAGAAGGTAAAGTGTGTTAGACCTTAACAGTGTAGGGAAAGAAACAGATGTCACAACGACTCACGCTTGAGTTGCCATCGGCCATACAGTTATCATGTAACGCAGCGGCTTCGCGAGTATTACTAGGCTAAGGCTAACAGCCAGCCAGTTCTCGAGAACAGAAAGCCAAAATAATATCTATAGAAGAGAGAAGAGAACGAAAATTGCGACGTATGGCAAATATATCAATTTAAGGTCAGACAGGAAGTGACAATAAGCGGAATTGCTTTCATCTCTGCTCTTTCAAGTACGTATGTATGTATACATATATATATATATATATATATATATATATATATATATATATATATATATATATATATATATATATATATATATATATATATATATGTAGAGTTAGAATATTCCCAGACGCGAGAGAATTAGCCTTCTCGAGGACGAATTAGTCTGCTCACAATTAGAGGAACTGTTCGAAAGAAATGAATATTTAGCATTTGAATATGACTCGGTTACTCAGAGGCAGACTTAGCTATTTGTGTAGTGTGGGGTTTCCAAGATAGATTAGATGTGTCGGTGATACTAAGATGTTTATTGTGCTGTGTGGTGGGATTTCAAAGATATCAGAGGAGAGAAGAAAATTGTGAGGGATCTTGGAAAAAGAAATAAAGGCATTAAGTGCTGCGAGGTTGCAATATCCCTACTGGGAAATCCTGTTCAAATCTGAGTTTATAGAGTTATTTGTGACGAGACGAGACGAGACGAGACGAGATGAGACGAGACCCAGATCAAGCTACAGATAGAGCAGTATTGAGGAAAGTGTAGAAATATAGTGTTTAGTCCTTAGCATATGAGCGCACCTGTCATTTGCTGAAGATATATAAAACCTTTGAAAAAAAGGAAAAAGAGCGGAGGAGACAGGACACCTCTGAGGGACGCCACTCTTAATGTGAAATGAGGGTGTTTAATTCAAGAGTTACTGAGATAGACGAACCAGAAGAAAGTAAAGGAGGAGAGCCAGAAAAAGGGGCCCTAAAATCAAATTTCGTTGCCAAATCCCGTCAGAAGCTCATTTTATGTAGGTCTAGTTCATAGGATCCCACTAAAGTCTCTCAGAGAGGACAACTAGAGAAAAATGCTGTCTGGAGCGGTCATCCAAGGTGGAGTTGGCGCAAATAAGAGAAAAAAAAGACTTGCTGAGTCATTAGGGAAAACAGCTGCAATGGACAAGCGAAGGAGAGGTAGTGCGACAGCTGCTGAAGATATTTTAGACTTAGATCAGAAAGACCGATCAGTGGAGAACGAGAGGTTGTCTCACTGCCTTGGGACATAGGAATACTTAACTTTACGAATAACATATTTACAGTGGTTTTAGGAGATGAAATGTGAATGCGAGTTGGAGGAGGGAGAGCGTTTCCAGGACCAATAAGATATGCATCTTATCCCAAATTACCCTCAGAACAGAAATGAGTAAATGAAGGATTGAAAGCATCACCCACGTAGAGTCATTAATCGTCCCTTGAAATGCCTAAAACAGATTTTCATAGCTTAGTCCTGAGTGCGCAATCAAAGTGCCAATATTGACGAGTAGAGATGAAGTCAGTAAGATGTTTATTAGAGTGAAGTCCATGAACCAGCTGGGAGCGAGAATGTTTCCATAATGCGAAGGACTAGGGGTGTAAAACAGATCTGGAGAGAGCGGTCTTCAGTCGAAGATTGAGGGTTGATTCCCACCACCATCTGGGTAGGGCGATCTCAACCATTCCCTATGCCGTATCGAAATTTCCGAAAAAGAAGACCATATCCTTAGGGTGAAAGGAAGTCGAAAAAAAATTATACATAAATCTAATAGAATTAAGAGAGAAGTAAGCAAATCAGGAGAAAACAATGGGGGTTACGGGGACAAATTTTGAGCGTGAGTACGTCAAAGTTTAGAGATGCTTGGTCCACGAGGCGTGCAACAGGTGAGGTGATGTTGGAATAGGTATCGTAGATAAAGGCCATAGATGGAAATGTGAAATTAACGATTGAAAACATCATTATACAGTCAAGTTTACAGAAAGAAGTAAAACATTAGGAGATATAATAACCAAGAGGCGTTCAGTAAGTGAGAGGCTAGCAAATACACAGCGAATGTTGTTGAAATGGAAGAAAAATGAAGTGAGTCTTTGGAAGGGACTCGTACAACTGATGTC
>NC_092225.1:2091255-2111255 GCF_036320965.1 Panulirus ornatus
ATCACCTCCCCATTTACGCCCTTCACTGAAGTTCCCATTTGCTCCCTTGTCTTACGCACCCTATTTACCTCCTTCCAGAACATCTTTTTATTCTCCCTAAAATTTACTGATAGTCTCTCACCCCAACTCTCATTTGCCCTTTTTTTCACCTCTTGCACCTTTCTCTTGACCTCCTGTCTCTTTCTTTTATACTTCTCCCACTCAATTGCATTTTTTCCCTGCAAAAATCGTCCAAATGCCTCTCTCTTCTCTTTCACTAATACTCTTACTTCTTCATCCCACCACTCACTACCCTTTCTAAACAGCCCACCTCCCACTCTTCTCATGCCACAAGCATCTTTTGCGCAATCCATCACTGATTCCCTAAATACATCCCATTCCTCCCCCACTCCCCTTACTTCCATTGTTCTCACCTTTTTCCATTCTGTACACAGTCTCTCCTGATACTTCTTCACACAGGTCTCCTTCCCAAGCTCACTTACTCTCACCACCTTCTTCACCCCAACATTCACTCTTCTTTTCTGAAAACCCATACTAATCTTCACCTTAGCCTCCACAAGATAATGATCAGACATCCCTCCAGTTGCACCTCTCAGCACATTGACATCCAGAAGTCTCTCTTTCGCACGCCTGTCCATTAACACGTAATCCAATAACGCTCTCTGGCCATCTCTCCTACTTACATAAGTATACTTATGTATATCTCGCTTTTTAAACCAGGTATTCCCGATCATCAGTCCTTTTTCAGCACATAAATCTACAAGCTCTTCACCATTTCCATTTACAACACTGAACACCCCATGCATACCAATTATTCCCTCAACTGCCACATTACTCACCTTTGCATTCATATCACCCATCACTATAACCCGGTCTCGTGCATCAAAACCGCTAACACACTCATTTAGCTGTTCCCAAAACACTTGCCTCTCATGATCTTTCTTCTCATGCCCAGGTGCATATGCACCAATAATCACCCACCTCTCTCCATCAACTTTCAGTTTTACCCATATTAATCGAGAATTTACTTTCTTACATTCTATGACATACTCCCACAACTCCTGTTTCAGGAGTATTGCTACTCCTTCCCTTGCTCTTGTCCTCTCACAAACCCCTGACTTCACTCCCCAGACATTTCCAAACCACTCTTCCCCTTTACCCTTGAGCTTCGTTTCACTCAGAGCCAAAACATCCAGGTTCCTTTCCTCAAACATACTACCTATCTCTCCTTTTTTCACATCTTGGTTACATCCACACACATTTAGGCACCCCACTCTGAGCCTTCGAGGAGGATGAGCACTCCCCGCGTGACTCCTTCTTCTGTTTCCCATTTTAGAAAGTTAATACAAGGAGGGGAGGATTTCCGGCCCCCCGCTCCCGTCCCCTCTAGTCGCTTTCTACGACACGCGAGGAATACGTGGGAAGTATTCTTTCACCCCTATCCCCAGGGATAATATACATATATAAACACACACGCACACACACACACACACACACACACACATACATATATATACATATGAAAAATGTAAGAAACAATTTAGAAAACAAACTATATATATATATATATATATATATATATATATTGTCCCTGGGGATAGGGGAGAAAGAATACTTCCCACGTATTCCCTGCGTGTCGTAGAAGGCGACTAAAAGGAAAGGAAGCGGGATAGATGGAAATCTTCCCCTCTCATTTTTTTTATTAATTTTCCAAAAGAAGGAACAGAGAAGGGGTCCAGGTGAGAATATTCCCTCAAAGGCCCAGTCCTCTGTTCTTAACACTACCTCGCTAATGCGGGAAATGGCGAATAGTATGAAAGAAAAGATTTATATATATATATATATATATATATATATATATATATATATATATATATATATATATATATATATATATATATATATATATATATATATATATATATATATATATAGGAAGAGAGGAAAGTGATTGGTTCTCAGTGAATGTAGGTTTGCGGCAGGGGTGTGTGATGTCTCCTTGGTTGTTTAATTTGTTTATGGATGGGGTTGTTAGGGAGGTGAATGCAAGAGTTTTGGAAAGAGGGGCAAGTATGAAGTCTGTTATGGATGAGAGAGCTTGGGAAGTGAGTCAGTTGTTGTTCGCTGATGATACAGCGCCGGTGGCTGATTCATGTGAGAAACTGCAGAAGCTGGTGACTGAGTTTGGTAAAGTGTGTGAAAGAAGAAAGTTAAGAGTAAATGTGAATAAGAGCAAGGTTATTAGGTACAGTCGGGTTAAGGGTCAAGTCAATTGGGAGGTGAGTTTGAATGGAGAAAAACTGGAGGAAGTAAACTGTTTTAGTTATCTGGGAGTGGATCTGGCAGCGGATGGAACCATGGAAGCGGAAGTGGATCATAGGGTGGGGGAGGGGGCGAAAATTCTGGGAGCCTTGAAGAATGTGTGGAAGTCGAGAACATTATCTCGGAAAGCAAAAATGGGTATGTTTGAAGGAATAGTGGTTCCAACAATGTTGTATGGTTGCGAGGCGTGGGCTATGGATAGAGTTGTGCGCAGGAGGATGGATGTGCTGGAAATGAGATGTTTGAGGACAATGTGTGGTGTGAGGTGGTTTGATCGAGTAAGTAACGTAAGGGTAAGAGAGATGTGTGGAAATAAAAAGAGCGTGGTTGAGAGAGCAGAAGAGGGTGTTTGGAAATGGTTTGGGCACATGGAGAGAATGAGTGAGGAAAGATTGACGAAGAGGATATATGTGTCGGAGGTGGAGGGAACGAGGAGAAGTGGGAGACCAAATTGGAGGTGGAAAGATGGAGTGAAAAAGATTTTGAGTGATCGGGGCCTGAACATGCAGGAGGGTGAAAGGAGGGCAAGGAATAGAGTGAATTGGATCGATGTGGTATACCGGGGTTGACGTGCTGTCAGTGGATTGAATCAGGGCATGTGAAGCGTCTGGGGTAAACCATGAAAAGCTGTGTAGGTGTGTATATTTGCGTGTGTGGACGTGTATGTATATACATGTGTATGGGGGTGGGTTGGGCCATTTCTTTCGTCTGTTTCCTTGCGCTACCTCGCAAACGCGGGAGACAGCGACAAAGCAAAAAAAAAAAAAAAAAAATATATATATATATATATATATATATATATATAAAGTTTCATCCGATACAGGAGAGTCGTAACATTCTTAGTTGAGAGATATAGTAATGAAATATAGAAGATGAGAACGTTACTGTAGATCTGACCCTTGAACTTGAAAAACAGAAAACCTACATGAAAAAAGGAGACACCATTGACTGTCAAACATTGTGTGGCTCGTCTCCACCTAAAAGCCGTAGGGTGGGGGGGGGGGGTATTCATGTACCACTGGTCCAGTTCTCAAAGGGTAATGACACACACAGACAGCTCACGAGGGCAGTGTTCAACGTTGTACCTATAGAGAGAGAGAGAGAGAGGGAAGTGACATCATAGCAGACGGAAATAGACATTTGGAGACAGGTGATGTCAGGAGATTTGAGACAGTGAAAGGAGAGCTGTGGCAAATATGTCATCCATTCTCAATCTATACTGAAGCGAATGAGACTCCTGATGATAATGATGACTATCTGCACACGATAAAAGTATATTCAGTAACTACACGTCTCCTCATGTTTTAGGAGGCAGATTTTGTGATGTTCATTTCATAGTCTCGAGAATAAAGTGGAGGATATGGTTATAAGCTCAGTATACTTATGTTTTTCAATGGATGAATAATAGTGTTTTGAAGACTGATAATATAACGTCTGAGAATGTTATAAAAAGTCTGGGAACGTTATCGTAAGTCTAGGAATGTTACAGTGAGTTTGAGAACGTCACATTAAACGGGAAACGTTGTAGCGAGTCTGGAAACGATTTAGTGAGTCCGGAAACGTTATAGTGAGCCCGGGAACGTAATATTGAGTAAGTCTGGGAACGTTTGCATAAGTCTGGAAACGTTATGGTAAGTATGTAAAGCTGTATAAACTCCGGGAATGTTATATTAAGTTAGGAACGTTATGATAAGTGTGAGAGATTATGATAAGAACACTGAGACAACCTGAAAAGATTCTTCCCAAACAATGTCAACAATAATTCAACAAAAGAGTAATTGACGGGGACGTTACCACGAACCACAGTCACCCACCACAGACGACGATATTGTCCGCAAGAGTAAGGTCAACCACTGGGCCAGGGAAGGTAGTAACGCCGTCCCATTTTGGTCACTCGAGAAACCAGATGTGTCAGGGGAAGTTGGTCCCGCTTGCGGTGTGGCGGAGCCGCCTCACCAGACTGCCACCCCGGTTTTTGTTCGAATATTTCACCATGATATATTAATAGCCTGTCATTCACCATGATGTTTAGAGTATCCCACATATTCTAGATTTATATGTAAGTTTCATGTTTTTATGTACATATATCCACCTTTTCTTACATGTGTACCAACAGATGAAACAATGAAGATAATAATGTCGAGGAATGACTAAAAAGGATGCAAGACGGACTGGGTTTGGTAACAGTTTGGGACACCTGGTGGCCGAGATGGGCCACAGGAGCAGCAGGACGTGGGCGGGACACACGAGACACGCCCACGCCCAGTACATTGACGCCCACTTTCATTACTGGTTGTCAGGGCGTGGTCGGGAGCCGAACGCGTACCGTCAGTTTTTTTCGTGATCGTTATTGCAGCAGGTGTCGGAGGTGCTATCACCACACCAGAGACTGACGACGCTAACAATATACCCGGATCAAACCTGCTAATATGTGTGTCTTACACGTAAATAACACAGCCAAATGATCTTGGTGGTTGTCGGCCTGGAAATATTTACTAAACCACTGATATATGTGGCTCACCAATATATATATATATATATATATATATATATATATATATATATATATATATATATATATATATAGGAAAAATGTGAGGAAGGCGAGAACATTATCTCGGATGGCAAAAATGGGTGTTTGAAGAAATAGTGGATCCAACAATGTTATATGGTTGTGAGGCGTGGGCTATAGGTAGAGTTGTGCGGAGGAGGGTGGATGTGTTGGAAATGAGATGTTTGAGGACAATATGTGGTGTGAGGTGGTTTAATCGAGTAAGTAACGAAAGGCTTAGAGAGATGTGTGTAATAAAAAGAGCGTGGTTGAGAGAGCAGAAGAGGGTGTTTTGAAGTGGTTTGGTCACATGGAGAGAATGATTGAGGAAAGATTGACAAAGAGGATATATGTGTAAGAGGAGGAGAGAACGAGGAGAAGTTGGAGACCAAATTGGTGGTGGAAGGATGTAGTGAAAAAGATTTTGAGCGATCGGGGCCTGAACATGCAGGAGGGCGAAAGGCGTGGAAGGAATAGAGTGAATTGGAACGATGTGGTATGCTGGGGTCGGCGTGCTGTCAATGGATTTAACGAGGGCATGTGAAGCGTTTGGGGTAAATCATGGAAAGTTTTGTGGGGCCTGGATGTGGAAAGGGAACTGTGGTTTCGGTGCATTATACATGACAGCTAGAGACTGAGTATGAACAAATGTGGCTACCTCGCGCGCATGCGTGGGGAGGAGGTTGTCATTTCATGTGTGGCGGGATGGCGACGGGAATGAATAAAGGCAGCAAGTATGAATGATGTACATATGTATAAATGTATATGTCTGTGTATGTATATATATGTGTACGTTGTAATGTATAGGTATGTATATGTGCGTGTGTGGACGTGTACGTATATATATGTGCATGTGGGTGGGTAGGGCCATTCTTTCGTCTTCTCCTTGCGCTTCCTCGTTAATGCGGGGGACAGCGATAAAGTATGATAACAGAAAAAGGAAAAAATACATACATATATATATATATATATATATATATATATATATATATATTTTTATATTTTTTTTTATTATACTTTGTCGCTGTCTCCCGCGTTTGCGAGGTAGCGCAAGGAAACAGACGAAAGAAATGGCCCCCCCCCCCATACACATGTATATACATACATCCACACACGCAAATATACATACCTACACAGCTTTCCATGGTTTACCCCAGACGCTTCACATGCCTTGATTCAATCCACTGACAGCACGTCAACCCCGGTATACCACATCGCTCCAATTCACTCTATTCCTTGCCCTCCTTTCACCCTCCTGCATATTCAGGCCCCGATCACACAAAATCTTTTTCACTCCATCTTTCCACCTCCAATTTGGTCTCCCTCTTCTCCTCGTTCCCTCCACCTCCGACACATATATCCTCTTGGTCAATCTTTCCTCACTCATTCTCTCCATGTGCCCAAACCACTTCAAAACACCCTCTTCTGCTCTCTCAACCACGCTCTTTTTATTTCCACACATCTCTCTTACCCTTACGTTACTCACTCGATCAAACCACCTCACACCACACATTGTCCTCAAACATCTCATTTCCAGCACATCCATCCTCCTGCGCACAACTCTATCCATAGCCCACGCCTCGCAACCATACAACATTGTTGGAACCACTATTCCTTCAAACATACCCATTTTTGCTTTCCGAGATAATGTTCTCGACTTCCACACATTCTTCAAGGCCCCCAGAATTTTCGCCCCCTCCCCCACCCTATGATCCACTTCCGCTTCCATGGTTCCATCCGCTGCCAGATCCACTCCCAGATATCTAAAACACTTCACTTCCTCCAGTTTTTCTCCATTCAAACTCACCTCCCAATTGACTTGACCCTCAACCCTACTGTACCTAATAACCTTGCTCTTATTCACATTTACTCTTAACTTTCTTCTTCCACACACTTTACCAAACTCAGTCACCAGCTTCTGCAGTTTCTCACATGAATCAGCCATCAGCGCTGTATCATCAGCGAACAACAACTGACTCACTTCCCAAGCTCTCTCATCCCCAACAGACTTCATACTTGCCCCTCTTTCCAAAACTCTTGCATTTACCTCCCTAACAACCCCATCAATAAACAAATTAAACAACCATGGAGACATCACACACCCCTGCCGCAAACCTACATTCACTGAGAACCAATCACTTTCCTCTCTTCCTACACGTACACATGCCTTACATCCTCGATAAAAACTTTTCACTGCTTCTAACAACTTTCCTCCCACACCATATATTCTTAATACCTTCCACAGAGCATCTCTATCAACTCTATCATATGCCTTCTCCAGATCCATAAGTGCTACATACAAATCCATTTGCTTTTCTAAGTATTTCTCACATACATTCTTCAAAGCAAACACCTGATCCACACATCCTCTACCACTTCTGAAACCACACTGCTCTTCCCCAATCTGATGCTCTGTACATGCCTTCACCCTCTCAATCAACACCCTCCCATATAATTTACCAGGAATACTCAACAAACTTATACCTCTGTAATTTGAGCACTCACTCTTATCCCCTTTGCCTTTGTACAATGGCACTATGCACGCATTCCGCCAATCCTCAGGCACCTCACCATGAGTCATACATACATCAAATAACCTTACCAACCACTCAACAATACAGTCACCCCCTTTTTTAATAAATTCCACTGCAATACCATCCAAACCTGCTGCCTTGCCGGCTTTCATCTTCCGCAAAGCTTTCACTACCTCTTCTCTGTTTACCAAATCATTTTCCCTAACCCTCTCACTTTGCACACTACCTCGACCAAAATACCCTATATCTGATCATTATCTTGTGGAGGCTAAGGTGAAGATTTGTATGGGTTTTCAGAAAAGAAGAGTGAATGTTGGGGTGAAGAGGGTGGTGAGAGTAAGTGAGCTTGGGAAGGAAACCTGTGTGAGGAAGTACCAGGAGAGACTGAGTACAGAATGGAAAAGGTGAGAACAATGGAAGTAAGGGGAGTGGGGGAGGAATGGGATGTATTTAGGGAATCAGTGATGGATTGCGCAAAAGATGCTTGTGGCATGAGAAGAGTGGGAGGTGGGTTGATTAGAAAGGGTAGTGAGTGGTGGGATGAAGAAGTAAGAGTATTAGTGAAAGAGAAGAGAGAGGCATTTGGACGATTTTTGCAGGGAAAAAATGCAATTGAGTGGGAGATGTATAAAAGAAAAAGACAGGAGGTCAAGAGAAAGGTGCAAGAGGTGAAAAAAGGGCAAATGAGAGTTGGGGTGAGAGAGTACCATTAAATTTTAGGGAGAATAAAAAGATGTTCTGGAAGGAGGTAAATAAAGTGCGTAAGACAAGGGAGCAAATGGGAACTTCAGTGAAGGGCGTAAATGGGGAGGTGATAACAAGTAGTGGTGATGTGAGAAGGAGATGGAGTGAGTATTTTGAAGGTTTGTTGAATGTGTTTGATGATATATATATATATATATATATATATATATATATATATATATATATATATATATATATATATATATATATATATATATATATATATATATATATATATATATGTATATATATAATGGGGATGAGAGAGCTTGGGAAGTGAGTCAGTTGTTGTTCGCTGATGATACAGCGCTGGTGGCGGATTCATGTGAGAAACTGCAGAAGCTGGTGACGGAGTTTGGTAAAGTGTGTGGAAGAAGAAAGTTAAGAGTAAATGTGAATAAGAGCAAGGTTATTAGGTACAGTAGGGTTGAGGGTCAAGTCAATTGGGAGGTGAGTTTGAATGGTGAAAAACTGGAGGAAGTGAAGTGTTTTAGATATCTGGGAGTGGATCTGTCAGCGGATGGAACCATGGAAGCGGAAGTGGATCATAGGGTGGGGGAGGGGGCGAAAATTTTGGGAGCCTTGAAAAATGTGTGGAAGTCGAGAACATTATCCCGGAAAGCAAAAATGGGTATGTTTGAAGGAATAGTAGTTCCAACAATGTTGTATGGTTGCGAGGCGTGGGCTATGGATAGAGTTGTGCGCAGGAGGATGGATGTGCTGGAAATGAGATGTTTGAGGACAATGTGTGGTGTGAGGTGGTTTGATCGAGTAAGTAACGTAAGGGTAAGAGAGATGTGTGGAAATAAAAAGAGCGTGGTTGAGAGAGCAGAAGAGGGTGTTTTGAAATGGTTTGGGCACATGGAGAGAATGAGTGAGGAAAGATTGACCAAGAGGATATATGTGTCGGAGGTGGAGGGAACGAGGAGAAGAGGGAGACCAAATTGGAGGTGGAAAGATGGAGTGAAAAGGATTTTGTGTGACCGGGGCCTGAACATGCAGGAGGGTGAAAGGAGGGCAAGGAATAGAGTGAATTGGAGCGATGTGGTATACCGGGGTTGACGTGCTGTCAGTGGATTGAATCAGGGCATGTGAAGCGTCCGGGGTAAACCATGGAAAGCTGTGTAGGTATGTATATTTGCGTGTGTGGACGTGTGTATGTACATGTGTATGGGGGGGGTTGGGCCATTTCTTTCGTCTGTTTCCTTGCGCTACCTCGCAAACGCGGGAGACAGCGACAAAGTATAAAAAAAATAAAAAAAAAAAATATATATATATATATATATATATATATATATATATATATATATATATATATATATATATATATATATATATATATATATATATATATACGGGAGAAAGAATACTTCCACGCATTCCTCACGTGTCGTAGAAGGCGACTAAAGGAGACGGGAGTGGGGGGCCAGAAACCCTCCCCTCCTTGTATTTGGCTTTCTAAAAGGGGTAACAGAAGAAGGAGTCACGCGGGGAGTGCTCATCCTCCTCGAAGGCTCAGATTGGGGTGTTTAAATGTGTGTGGATGTAACCAAGATGACAAAAAAGGAGAGATAGGTAGTGTGTTTGAGGAAAGGAACATGGATGTTTTGGCTCTGAGTGAAACGAAGCTCAAGGGTAAAGGGGAAGAGTGGTTTGGGAATGTCTTGGGAGTAAAGTCAGGGGTTAGTGAGAGGACAGGAGGAAGGGAAGGAGTAGCACTACTCCTGAAACAGGAGTTGTGGGAGTATGTGATAGAGTGTAAGAAAGTAAATTCTAGATTGAATAATGTGAATAAGAGCAAGGTTATTAGGTACAGTAGGGTTGAGGGTCAAGTCAATTGGGAGGTAAGTTTGAATGGAGCAAAACTGGAGGAAGTAAAGTGTTTTAGATATCTGGGAGTGGATTTGGCAGCGGATGGAGCCATGGAAGCGGAAGTGAATCATAGGGTGGGGGAGGGGGCGAAAATTCTGGGAGCCTTGAAGAATGTGTGGAAGTCGAGAACATTATCTCGGAAAGCAAAAATGGGTATGTTTGAGGGAATAGTGGTTCCAACAATGTTGTATGGTTGCGAGGCGTGGGCTATGGTTAGAGTTATGCGCAGGAGGGTGGATGCGCTGGAAATGAGATGTTTGACGACAATATGTGGTGTGAGGTGGTTTGATCGAGTAAGTAATAATAGGGTAAGAGAGATATGTGGTAATAAAAATAGTGTGGTTGAGAGAGCAGAAGAGGGTGTTTTGAAATGGTTTGGTTACTTGGAGAGAATGAGTGAGGAAAGATTGACCAAGAGGATATATGTGTCGGGTATTCCCAATCATCAGTTCTTTTTCAGCACACAAATCCACAAGCTCTTCGCCATTTCCATTTTCAACACTGAACTCACTATGTACACCAATTACACCCTCAACTGCCTCATTACTCACCTTTGCATTCAAATCATACATCACTTTAACCCGGTCTCGTGCATCATAGCTGCTAACACACTCACTCAGCTGTTCCCAAATCACTTGGCTTTCATGATCTTTCTTCTCATGACCCAGTGCATAGGCACCAGTAATCACCCATCTCTCTCCATCCACTTTCAGTTTTACTCATATCAATACAGCAGTTATTTTCTTACACTCTATCACATATTCCAACAACTCCTGCTTCAGGAGGAGTGCTACTCCTTCCTTTGCTCTTGTCCTCTCACCAACCCTTGCCTTAGCTCTCAAAACTTTCCAAAATCACTCTTTCCCTTTACCCTTGAGCTTTGTTTCACTCAGAGCCAAAACATTCAGGTTCCTTTTTCCTTAAAGATTCTGCCTATCTCTCCTTTTTTCTCATCTTGGTTACATCCACACACATTTAGACACCCGAATCTGAGCCATCGAGGAGGATGAGCACTCCCCGCGTGACTCCTGTTTCTTCTTTTAGAAATTTAGATACAAGGAAGGGGCAGTAACATTCCTCCACCATACTTGATCGCCGTTTCCTACGTTAGTGATGAAAGATGGCCGCATTCGCTCACATCCGTTTTCTTGCTGTTATGTGCAATGCTCTGAAACCACACCTCCCTATCGACGTCAAGACCCACATATCTTTTCATAGTTTCCCGCAGCCGCTTCTCATGCCCTGGTTCAGTCCATTTACCACAACATAGGAATTCGCTCTGTTCCATGCATACCTTTTACCTAGGATACTGTATGTTCAGGCGCACGATCACTCAAAATCTTTTTCACTCCGTCCTTCCATCTCTAGTTTGGTATCCCCCGTTTTTTTTTTGATCGCTCCACTTTTGACACAAATATCCTCTTTGTCAACCTTTCCTCACTCATGCTCTTCATATGTCCAAATCGTTTCAGCACACACTCTTAAACTTTTTCAACCACACTGTTTTTGTTACGACATATCTCTCTTACCGTTTTTGTATTACTTACTCGATCAAACCACCTCACACTAAAAAACTCCAAACATTTCAATTCCAGCACACACACACACACACACACACATTCCTCCGTACATCCTCATCTGTAGCCCATGGCTTGCGTCTCTACATCATTCTGGGGCTACCACATCTTAAAAACATACCCATTTTGCCCTCACAGATAACGAACTCTCTTTCCACACATTCTTCATTGCTTCCAGATCCTTCGTCTCTTCATCTACCCGATGACTCATGTACGCTTCCATGGTTTCATTTGCGATCATGTCCACTCCCAGGTATCTAGAACACTTCACCTCCAAATTTCCTCTATTCAGACTCACACATCATTTAACCTATCCCTCTAACCTGCTAAAGCTGATAATCTTACATATATTCACATTCACTTTCATCTCCCTCCTTTTATCCTTGATAAAAACTTCTCATTGCTTTCAACAGCTTTTCTCCCTCACCATTTATTCTTTTATTCTTTAAGCAGTCTATCAACCTTGTGGTATGCCTTCTCCTGATCCATAAATGCCCCATACAGATCTTTCTGTTTCTCTAAGTATTTCACACATATACCTTAAAGCAAACACCTGATCCACACGTCCTCTAGCACTTCTGAAACAAGTGTTCATCCCCAGTCTAGTGCTCTGTACCCTACTCTTCTCTCCTCAGTCACGACTCTCCCACACAACTTACCAGGTACACTCAACAAACTTATGCCTCTGTAATTTAAACACTCATCTTTATCCCACTTGTCTTTGTATAGTGACACTATACATACATTCACCAAATCCTCAGGCAACTCCCAATGATCCATACATATACTCAATACCTTAGACAACCAATCACCAACGCAATCACTCCCTATCTTAAGAAATTCAGCTGCAGTACCATCAACATTACGTCTTACGCAAGTCTTTCATCTTCTTTTCCCTCTTCACCAAATCCCTTTCCATGACTCTCACTACTCATTTCAACCCTATCCGAACACCCTACATCACCCGCCCTAATATCAAACATATTCATCAATACTTCAAAATACTCACTACATCTACCCACTTCATCACTACCTGTTACTACATCTACCCACTTCATCACTACCTGTTACTACATCTACCTACTTCATCACTACCTGTTATCACTTCCCCTTTTGTCCCCTTCTCTGATGTTCTTATTTGCTCTAATTTTTTTCTCACTCACTTTTCCTCCCTCAAGTTTACTGATACTTGCTCACCCCAACTCTGCATTTGCTCTCTTTTTCAATCCCTACACCTTCCCCTTGACCTCTTACATTTTTCTCTTATACATCTCCCAATTACTTGCACTCCTTCCTTGTGTTGTGTACCGCCCATACATCTCTGTTTTCTCTCTCACTAGCAACTTTATTTTTTCTCCTCCCGCTCACTAACCAGCCCATCTCACACCTTACGCATGTCATACGCATCTCTCGCACATATCAGCACTGCTTCCCTGTGTGCCTCCCGTTTCTTACCCATATAGTGGGAATAAAACGAGGAGCTGGAAATCCTACCTTCCAGTTTTTACTTAAAAAAAAAGGAACAGAAAAGGGGGCCAACTGAGTATTTTCCCTCTTAGGCTCAGTCCTCTGTTCTTAACGAGAGCTCGCTAAGCCAGGTAGGTAGGTACCCATACATCGATCAGCCTCAAAGAAAGGAAGAAGTCTTGGGCTTGGTATGGTTGACTACCACACCCAGAAATCGGGCCTATGTTGGCTCAACCCAAAAAAGTCAGAGCTTACGCATGGATTGTGTTTGTACTTAATCTTATAGTACATAAGGGAGTTCTTCCCCCATGCGACCCCCACCAGCCAAACTTTCTCCTCTATCATAGAACTTTTTAGAATTTTGTATTGTGTCAGCATTCGCAGTTCATCATTTGAGTTATTTCATTCATGGACTGCTCTCATGATACTAAAACATTCCTTTAAATCAATTCTAAGAAAGTGTCTGTCTTAGTTTCTAGTTAGGACTTCTGGTTGTTCTATGTTTACATCATTCGATGAACTGTTCATTAGTGACACCATCAAACTAGTTGAGAAACTAGAAAGTTATGATCAAGTCCCTCCTCACTCCTCTCTTTTCTATAGCATTTCTAACCTCTCACTGCAATTCAACTCTGCATTCTGGTACTACTTGTTTACTGGCCCTCCTCAATTAGAATTTTGCGTTTCCTTAAATGCGGTGATTAAATCTGAGAAGGATATTCTGATTTTGGCTGGATATACCCTGTGAAATGTTTTCTGAATATATGTACTTATCCATGTACCTGAACGGGATTCAGATATTTGCCAGTACCGTGTGTGTGTGTGTGTGTGTATGTGTGTGTGTGTGTGTGTGTGTGTGTGTGTGTGTGTGTGTGTGTGTGTGTGTGTGTGTGTGTGTGCTACCTATCTGTGATTACGGAGGCTTACTTACACTCATGAAGCTCCATTTCATAAACTGTCCTTTTTATTTAAGATATTGTAAATGGTTTAATGGAAACGTTTTTTACTTAGCTTGCTTTTTTGTTGCTATAAAAATGTTTCTTCCCATATATATATTTTCTTCCTTAGTTTCCCGTTGTATTATCTGATTGACCAATGCTTTTCAATGTCAGAGATCGCCTCAGTATCAACACCAAATCCACTGAGAAATTAGTTTTAGTTTCTGCCCAAATGATGATTTCTTCTGTGAACATGAGCAAGTTATGGTTGCAGTCTTCTCCCTGACCCTTAGCTCCCTTACTATATGTACATTTTTGTTACCCACCGCAAGACTCTCTCCAACAGAACCACAGGATTTGCATCATCAAGCGAGCTTACAATCCTTATGCTACGTACTTAGATACGAGCCTAGTTATATACATCCTTCTGACCATCCTCTCAGTGTAATTAGTGGTAATTTTGACACATTGCAGTACATACTTTGCCACCTCTAATGCGCGCCTAATGTAGTTGTCTGGTGACTGGCAGAGTACTGTATCAGCCTCTAAATTCCTCTCTTAGGTAGACTCCCTTAATTTGCTCCATGCGAGATTATAGTCATCAATTCTTCCCTTTTTTCGCAGTGAGCTGTCTGATGACTGCATTTGGTTAGAATAATTTCATAAATAGTGACTTTTCGTTATGCTGAAGTTTCTCTGGTTCTTGAATATGTAAAGTCGTTTGCCGCAACATTACCACTACAAACATCCAGCTAAAGCGAACTGACGCCAACCTGGCCAGTGTAATTATCGAATTAAACAGCTGACATATATGGCATGTGGCCCACCTGACTTCTTTCTAAGGAACAGAGGTAATGACCTTAGCAGCCACGCCCCACAGCATAGGTAACCTCACTGTCTCAAAAATGACTAGGCATCATAGTCAGGCAGTCAACTTGTTTCAGGCCGCAAGTGCACAACTGTTGCCTGATCACTTTTTGGCTGAGACGCCAGACTCTCGGAGCACCTCAGACACTTTCACCATCAGCAGCAGTACATCTAATGATCTCGGTACTTTCCATGGACACTGCCGCATCCCATTCAAGTTTTGTTGTAGGTAACATGTTCTTGCCTGTGAATACAATCTTAAACTTAGGATTCAAAACC
Organism: Panulirus ornatus; assembly: GCF_036320965.1. Taxonomy (NCBI): domain Eukaryota; kingdom Metazoa; phylum Arthropoda; class Malacostraca; order Decapoda; family Palinuridae; genus Panulirus; species Panulirus ornatus. The sequence continues at coordinate 2,106,407 of NC_092225.1, forward strand.
AAATATGTTCTTTGCTATTTTCAACCATCCTTGTCTCTTGAGTTCTACTGTCTAATTTTTTTTCTTAAACAAAATATGTCTGGTAAACAAATGGAGCGGCTTATGATTCTCATTTTACACAATGTTTACCTTGAAGTCCCCTATGTTCTTCCTTTCCTCTTCTACTTTGTTATTTTCTGTCACGTTATACCTTTTAAACGCGACCTGGCTATTGCGTCGTATATCCCTTCTCCATAGTATGTATCTACTTTCCTCACCTTTTGACAAGTTTAGACGTTTCTTTCTTCTGTTTCCGTCTCTCCCTCTCTCGCCAGTGAAACCCATTTTTTTTTTACTTTGGAGGCTCCGGTCATGAACAAATGTCCACATCAAGGCCAGGCCTTAATTGAAATATACAGAGGTTAATGTAAAGGAAAAAGAAGAGACAAGGGATAATATTTATGAAATCTGGAAGCGAAAATCCTGCCTTTCAAAATGTGTTAGGTCATAATTATTGGGAAAGACATGAGAGTGTAGAGAGCTCCAAAGATTCGAGGTGTTGGGAAAGAAATGATTATCAGAACAGCCGAGGGTCACACAATAATCAGGAGATGCAGCAACCTGCCAAGTATCGCGTTGCTAAGCTACCGGTGGGGGCACACAAGCTCAAGGGAGCAAAACCGAAGTAATATCTGTGGAAGGGAAAGAGTGAACCAACATGCGGAGGAGGGCAAGTCTCTTACCATAGATTTCACAAAACCTCAGATCTACTGTCCCATTATTTGACAGTGGAATTCTATGTATTACACCGTGGTCTAAAAAGATCTGTCCACCTCCCTTGTGCATACCTTCTCTTTACATCTGGACTGCATGCATTTTGATCTGATGCTGACTTTCTAACTCGAGCATCGCATAACACTTTTCCCAGCTGTTGGACCATAGCCTTTTTTTCCTATTTTCAACATTTTGTGCTTAAAAGTGAGACGCCAAGTCGTTGGTGCATCAGCCTTTTATGTCATTACTGCATATAGTGACATTTCATCTGAGAGAATTCTCTTCAGCACCATCGAAGAATTTCTGCCTCAATCTCTCACTTTCTTCCTGTAGATCCAGTTCCTCTTAAGTGGTTTCACCGTGAAAAAAAAAGTCCCCCATTTTCCGTCACCGAAAATATTTAATCTCTCTGTGTCCTCCATCATTCTAAGCGTTATTCTAATGTGTAACTATTTGCTCCTGCCGTTATTGTATTCTCTCAAAACAGTAACGATTAACCTTTCAACATTCAGGTTATCCTGTACAAGGATAATCCTTCCTCTTCTATCCTCTCTCTTTCATTGCTGATGTTTCTCCTGAGAGAAATATTAAATGTGAGGTTGTAATTGTTGTTCCAACAACTCCTAAGATGTCTAGTTTGATTCTCGTTTTGGCTTTATCAAATTCCAGTTGTCTTTCCTCTACTACGATACCGTTTGCCTTTGTTTAATACATACCACTTTGTGATGTGTTCTCCCGCAGGTTCATGGTATATCGATGCGTCCTTTCTTATAGGCTATCTGTATTTGCTGTATTTGCTTTCCTTTAGTTTTCCCTCTCTGTATTCTATTCACGAGCACCCAACCATTTCACACACACACACACACACACACACACACACACACACACACACACACACACACACACACACACACACACAAGTTTGTTTATTGTATTACTTATCTGTACAGCATAGGGATGGGGTTTTACGCACGTGGCTCCTCATCTCTTGAATGTTTTTAACGAAATATCATAACACGTCTTAATCTTTTGTTTACTGTCATCATTCATAGCTCCATCACTTAGCTTGTCCCACTTATCCACTACTCTCCTACTAAAATGTTAATTGTCAGCAACTTTTCTTACAAGTTCCTTGCTTCAAATTTCTGATTGTATCCATCATGTGACTGCTGTATATTGTTATGACAACTGACTGCTGTACTTGTTATGTCCTGTAGCTGCTGTATCATTGCATCTTTCGTAGAACTTTTTACTGACAACGTCGTCAAATTTTTTAACAAACTTGAAGGTTGAGAGCAAGTTACTCCTTATTTCTCTCTCTTCTCCATGGTAGGGAAATGTATGGCCTTAAACCTTTGATTGTGACTTAGTCTCTTGATTCTGCTACTATTTATGTAGACTTTCTCTAAACCGCCATCTGTTTTTTTCTTTTTACTTCAAGTGCGGTGACAAAACTTGAGGAGCATATGTTACTTTTATCCTAAAAAAAATGTAATGGCTGCGAATAGCTTGCAGCACATAAATGCTATTGTAAGGGTTGCTTGCAATCCTCCTTGAGGTGAAATTTTGGCAACGTGCTGTTAAATGTCAAGTTCCTTTCTCATGCAGATTCCTGCAAGTTGCCTCTGTTAGATGGCATTCGTATCAAAGCCTTCTTTCAGTGTAATCTATTCTCATTATTTTGCACTTCCAATACTCGGGCTGCATTTCATTGACCATGCAACAGACCAACTATGGAGTTTGTCTACGTCTTCTTGTATGTGAATGTAATCCCAGTAATTCTTAACTTTTCTGATGGCCTTCAAATCATCCGTAAACATACGTAGGTACGAGTTTAGTACATCTGGCAAGTCATATATATATAAATCAAAAGCAATGGTACCTAGAAAGAACTTTGAGACGCTCTGTTTGTGACCTAAACTCATTTCGAGAAGGCTTTTCTACCAATCTTCAATTGTTCTTCCACCAAAGTAATTTTCTATCCATTGAAGGAATCTCACCTTTATTTCTGTTTGAAGTTCTGCTACTTAACGAGTCACCTAGGCTTTCTCTTAATCCAGGGACAACCAGTCCATTCATCCTTCTCGCATGTTCACAATCTCTCATAGAAGTCTTAGAAATTATCTCTTAAACAAGAATTCCTTTCCCTCAATCCATGTTCTCCCTCACGTAGGAAGTTTCTCTTTTGGAAGGGGTCATCCACATTTCTTCAGATGATATTTCTCAAGTGCCTTACGTACCACAATGGTCAGAAAGATTGATCTGTGGTTCAAAGAAATTTGTTTCCTTCCGCTTCCCTGGCGCTGTACCTTCTTCCAGCAACACAATGAACAATATTTCAAGCGGTGTGTCAGGTTTATCTGCACAATTGTTCATTACATTTGGAGAAAGCGTCATTAGGACGGTGAGCTTTAAATGATCTAATGTACTATAATAGTGTACTTAGGTCCTATAATAGTGTACTTACGGTCGTTTCCAGCTAATTCAATACTTTCCGTGGCTTCTTCACCATTCCACCTCTCTGGTGTTGTGGCTAAATTGTCTTTCTGTGTGAAAACTTTTGAATATGTTATTCAGGTTTTTTCCTATCTTTACATGATCTCCGACTTACTTTAGATTTGTTCAGCCTGATTATCAGCATCTTAACCCACGGTTCACTTCTGATGAAAAAATTTAAGACCTATGGACTGTCCTCTGCCTTGTCCACGGTATCCTTTTCAAAGTTTCTGTACGTCGTCTGTCTAAATCTGCCGTAGTTGTTCCTCGGTCACTTGTACATATGAAATGCTGGCTGGCTGTTCTACTGTCTAATCTTCTCTCTAGTACGTCTTTAATTTGTTCTGGATTTTGATATCTTTTACTGAACCCCATTTTTCTTTTTTCTAACATTTGCTCTTAATATCCAGGTAAAGGAACTTATGTTCCAACTCCTTCAATGTAGATTTCACGGAAGCTTCCATGCCTTTAACCTGCAATGTGGATATGGAATTCCATTTCCCGATTTATGCTCAAAGAATTACTTAGTTCTGTGTAGTTTCTTTGCTCGCGTCTCCTCTTTAAGTGTGGTTTCCTGGCTGTGTATTTTCACGATTTGATCTACCCCTCTGAGTCTGGTTTCCTCGTTAATCTTTTGATGTCATCTTTATCCACGTGATCAGACTCGAGCATTACATGATCACTTGTTCCAGTCTGTGCATCATATCTGGTATTTTCAGTTTCAGTGATATCATGTGCGGAGATGAGGTCCAGTAATGGTTGTGTAACAGCCTGATTGATTGTAGTGTTTTCAGTGATGTACAGATACAAGAAATTTTCTTATATTCTTAACAAATTGTTTTTCCATGATTCGCTATCTCCATGAGAATCTAAATTTCCCAAGTGTGTTGCTTTCTTAGTGTAATCCCAATTACTTCCATTCTGTCAACTGTGAGGACTGCGCTTCTTCCTGCACCATCCAGATCGATCCTTCTCTGGAATCATTGAAAATCTAAGTTGTTGTGTGTGTGTTTGTGTATCCTTTGTCTGTGTCTGTGTCTATCTCTGTCTTCTATCTTGTCTTTACCCGTGTGTATGTACACACACACACACACACACACACACACACACACACACACTAAGGCAGGTGTTTGTGTATGTATGTGTGTGTGTGTGTGTGTGTGTGTGTGTGTGTGTGTGTGTGTGTGTGTGTGTGTCATATGGAATTGCCATTAATTGCGAACGCTAATACCGCTTTTTTATCCTAATACATAAAACCACCAGGATTAACTGTTGCAAAACATTTACTTGGCGACTTATCTCCACACCAACAAGTGTGGCAGTCCAGCAGACTGGCTTTGGTAGGGAATCGGTTAAAAGTAAATATTAAGCATAAAAATGACGATGAAACGTAGCGTCGCTGTGATTGTAGGAGTTCACGAGTTCCCAGTTTCATTTCAGTAGCTACAGAGTTACAGGAGAGAGGAGATAGTCCTGCCCTGCCCCAGCAGGTTAACTAGCCAGGGACACCTATGGTAGAAGGTGTATCGTGGTTTTCACACTATATGTACACGTCAGCATCACCCCCATAGCCTAGGTGTCACACTGTGCACGTTAATGT